>NC_067167.1:10665183-10927683 GCF_903995435.1 Acomys russatus | reverse complement strand
TGCATAGAGAGAAGAAAGTTCCCCTCTGTGACCATCTCGAACAACCAGATGCAAGGATGGGAGTGTGGGACAGAGAATGGACTGGCTAAGGACTGTGGGAAGTATTGGTATTCAGATACTTTGGTCACGTG
Source organism: Acomys russatus (assembly GCF_903995435.1). Classification (NCBI taxonomy): domain Eukaryota; kingdom Metazoa; phylum Chordata; class Mammalia; order Rodentia; family Muridae; genus Acomys; species Acomys russatus. Next base: position 10,927,552 of record NC_067167.1, on the reverse strand, counting down.
TGTTTGGTAATCTCAGCCTTGCCATGTTAGCTAGCTAAGCAGCTATTGGCTTCCAGTGGGAACTCCGTGATGTTAAAGAAAAGGGTGAAAGAAGAAAAAGAGACTCCTCTTGTGTTTGTAGTAATTCAGTGAAGGAGTTTTCTCTTCCTTGTGTTTGACTTGAGACTGAGCACACACTGGAGGATTTCCCAAAAGCCATGTAATACCTTTTTGTATCTGAGTTTCCTCAGAGGACAAATAAGGGTTAAAATAATACCCATCTCAGAAGATGGCTTTAAGGATTAAGTAAAGCAAGGTACTTAAGTGTATGTGTGTGTGTGTGTGTGTATGTGTTATGTGTGTGTATGTGTATATGTGCATGTGGTGTGTATGTGGTGTGTATATCTGTGTGTATGGTGTGTGTGTAGTGTATATGTGGTGTGTGCGCGATGTGGTTTGTGTGTGGTTTGTATGTGGTATGTGTGTGTATGGGGTGTGGCATGTGTGTATAGTGGGTGTAGGTGTGGGTGTGTGTGCTGTGTGTTGTATGTCCATGTGTGTGTGTGTGTGTGTGTGTGTGTGTGTGTGGTATGTGTGTACTGGGTTGTATGTGGTGTTTATGTGCTCTGTGTGGTGTGTAGTGTGTGTGTAGTGTTGTGGTGGTGTGGTACGTGTGTGTAGTGTGTGTGGTATGGGGTGTGTATGTGGTATTTATGTGGTGTGTAGTGTGTATGTGTTGTGTGCAGGAGTATGGTATGTGTGTGTCTACAGTGTGTGTGTGTGGTGTGTGTGTGTGCTGTGTGTGTGTGGTGTGTGTGTGTGTGGTGTGTGTGTGTGTGGTGTGTGTATTGTTATATGAGTGATGCATGTACTTGTTTCTGTGGATGTGCATATACACATATGTACTAGGCAAGAGAGCTATATTCAACTGAACTACACCCTCAACTCTAAATCTACAGTTTTAAATTGATAAGCATACACACACATACACACACACACACAGAGCACACATATGGTATATATATTTACCATGAACAATATGGCATTTCAAAACAGGAATACACTGGAATGACTCAATCGAATGAATTAGGCACCACTCTGCACACTCTTCATTTGGTTGTGTGGAAACAGTCTCCTCTTCAGCAATGTTCAGAATACAATACATTGTTATTAGCACACTCTTCATTTGGTTGTGTGGAAACAGTCTCCTCTTCAGCAATGTTCAGAATACAATACATTGTTATTAACTGCAGCAGCCATGTTGTACAGTAGATGCCCAGAAATGAGTCCTTTTAGCTAAGGGACACTTTGAAGCCTTAGATGTCTCCACAGTCCATGCTAATCTCCTGCATTAGATACTTGTGTATCATGGTGTCCAAAGTAAAAGGAACAAGAGAGACAATATTTATTTTAGCTCATGCTTTCACAGGATCTCATCCACCGCAGCATGGCCAGCGAGGTGAACTCGCTCCATCCTTGGCACTGTGAGCATGAGATAAGCTGTTCCCATGGTGACTGGCAACAGAGCAAGGATGATGCATCAACCAGTGGCCATGATAACCCTCAGCACAGACATCCACTTCTAAACTTGCCAGGACTTTCCAAGGATCTAATAACATTCTAGTGAAGATTGACAATGAGGAGGATTTTTTTTCCAGCTATGCTGAGAATTCTGTAAATTAGAAAAAAAAAGAAAAACAAATGGTGCTCCTGTTGAGAATCCATCCCTCTGTAGGCAGCTGAGACAGCATGAAATAAGCCTTGAAAAATGAAAGTATTATTATTATATTATTATTATTATTATTATTATTATTATTATTATTATTATTATTATTAATCTTCCTTCTAGTTTCCTTCCTACAGAAACTGTGGGTCTTGGCTGGACGGCATGGTCACTGAATACACATCTTGACTCACACACACCTTTGTTTCTAACTTGAGGGGCAGTGGCAAGTCTGGTTGATGGGAACCTAGGCCATCTGTTTAAAAAAATTAGCAGGCCTAGTCACTCCCAGGGGTCCTTGCCCATCTTCTGCTTCTTCCAGTTGCTGCATCTGACCGTTATGTCTGGTTTACATGGGGAGGGAAATGCAGGGGACTGGAGGAAGTCACAAGACTCCTTGGGTCACTGGCTTCAAGGGTTGTGCCGTTTTCTTCTTTCAAAGTAACTCTTTTCCCATTGGTAACTTACTCCATGCCAGTATTTTACCCCTGCAATTTTACTTACCTCTCACTAGAAGCTTTCAGATACGTTCTGTAAGAATCACTCTTATTTTACAGGTGAGAAACCTGAGTTCAGTGGTAAGAAGCAAGGCCAGACCTCTCTGACTCCAGAATCAGTATTTATAACCTCCTTTGAAGGAGCAAAGAAAATGCAGCTAAGTCCCCCACCCACCCACCCATCACAGGGTACATAGCTCCAGTCATGGGTGTGTGAATGGAGGAAACTGACTTCCTGTTCCAGCAGTGGATCAGCATTTAGACCCAAGTGTATATACCTCGAACACATGCACTCTTAGATGCTAAGCAACAGCATCTCATGTCCTGGGTCCTGGGCCGCTTGTTGGTACAGGAACCTGCATTACCAGCTCTGGGACTGAGAACAGTAAGAGAACAGCTAGCTGGGCACTAAAGGGTTCAACTTTCTGGACACAAGTGAGCAGATGCTAAGTTTCTAACTTCAGAGAGCCCATGGAGTTTCCCAAGGAAAGCCATCATGGCACTGGCATGGGATGCTGTGGGTCATAGAAGTTTTCCTAGTACTGGCTGTAGGACCTAGCGGTGAGACCCACCCATACTGAGGAAATTCTGACCGGTGCTGGGTCACATGGAGTGGTAAGAGAGGAGTTAGCTCCCGTAGATAGGCAGGTCAGGTCTCACGGTGGTTCGTGAGCTGGTCACACGTGGCCTTCCTTCTCACTACATCACCGCCCTGTCCTAGGGAGTAAGCATAAGGCATATAAACTCTTCATTGGCTCAGCCCACCAGCTACTCAAAAATGACCAATCCAAGTAAAGTTCCCCATCCAGTTCCCACCATAGGACCCACTGGGCAAGACAAAATGATGGTGTTTCTCCCCTCAAGCCCCTCCCACTCTTGGGAGTCATTTCTTATTCTTTCTTAGTAAGTCTACCTTCGCTCTGCTCACTACTGCTCTACTTTTTCCTAGTTCTTGAACACGAGACAGGTAACTCAGAGGCCACAGGCTCAGGGTGACTTTGGTGACCATTGATTGTCTGGTACCCTAGCTCTTATGAAGCTCACCTAGAGCCAGGAAAGCCCTCTCCATCTCTAAAACATCACATTAGTGGGGACGGGGGGAGCAAAGCAAAATTGTAGGTGGACACTGTCAAAGTGTGGTCACACAATGTCCTGACAGAAAAGACCTATAAGGCTAAGAGAGAAAGAAAGCTATCTCTTCTCTCTCTCTCTCTCTCTCTCTCTCTCTCTCTCTCTCTCTCTCTCTCTCTCTGTGTGTGTGTGTGTGTGTGTGTGTGTTGTGTGTGTTGACCACTCAGACTCCCCCTTAAAGTGGAACTGGACCCCAGGGTTCACCCTATAGAAGCTCAAAGAGCCTCTCAGTGCTGTCTCTCTTTGGTTTTCTTCTGAGGTTCTGACTTTAGACTTTTCACTGCCTCAAGACCTAAGTTCATTACATTGGCCAAAGGAGGATAATGGCTTTGTCTACCCACTCAAAGCCATTTATTTGTTTACTAAAAATTATTGACCAAATGTTTCTCCTGAATGAAACAATATGTTGTGTATTGCGAGGCAGGACCAACATGTGCAACCTGAACAACCATCCCTGGCAGTTCTCCTTTGAGAAATAAAGCAAAAGGACATAATCTCTGTTCTTAGGTCTCTGAGGCTGGAGACAAGCAGAAGATGGGGGCTCAAGAGAATGTGAGGGCGAACAGTGGCCTTGGGAAGAACTGTGTGACAAGTTGTAAAGGGACAAGAAGTGGCTTTGAATGCAGGACGACGATAAATGTATATCAAAGGAAAAGTATATTGAGGGAAAGTGCTAGAAAATAAGCATGGAGAGTCATGTTGGACGCTGAGTTGAGGGTTTGTGTTTGACTGTGGGAGTTGGTGTTCTATGGGTAAATGGTGAGAACAACTTCTTTCATGTACTTTGATATGATCAGAAAATCAGTTAAAGAAATAGGGATCATGCTAAGTAAATGTGTGCGATTTAACTGTTGTTTTGTTTTGATTCAAACTCATCATTCTATATGTTTTTTATAACACTAGCAATGAAAGTAACTGCACATAGTGGGCCAGACTTACAACTAGGCAATTGCATTTGCAAAGTAAAATGTTTACAAATTAAAATCACTTTGGGGGTGGTTTGGCTCAGTCTTCCCTGGGTGAATTCATAACTGACATTTTGGGTCATGTTGCAACTTTTAAAACAATAGAAGCAGGAAAGGCCTGCATTTCAGTGCCTGGTAATAGGGACCAAATGGTAAACTCTATTCCTACCAAAAAGATTCTGCTAGGTGGTAGTGGTGGAGTATCGAGACTGGCGTTATCTCTCCTTAGGCAGTGAGAGCAGGGCCCATAGTGCGTCACGTGTGATCACAAGTGGCTGCTGGGTGCCCCTGACTCAATGGCAGTGCTTTCCCATTTCCCCTTGGCCTTTCCTTTCTACTCGCTTGAGCTAAATGGGTTAGTTATTGGCAGTTATATGGTGTGTTTCTTCTTGCCTTCTCTGACAGTTCCTTGAATATAAGGGATGCTCTGCTAACAGGAAGGACCATTGCATCTGGCACTGTTTCCTGCTCCTCCTAATAGAAGTGAAGCAAACAATCTGAGACTGGGGAAGAAACAGGGTAAGGTAGCTCAACCACTGTCCTTGGAATGTTCTGCACCAAACCTCAAAAGCATCACCTTTCCTGGGGTGAGACTGCAAATGGGAAGCTCTCCAGTACCCATGTTGCTTATCATAAGATGGGTAACTCTGTCCCGTTCTGGGGTTTGGCATGTCAGGAATCCTACTTGCATAGAGGACAAAATTCTCAAGTATAACAATATAGATTTAGTTTTTGTTTTTCTCTGCTAGTCTTATTTCTTAAGTGTCTCACAGCTGAGACAGAGAATGCAGTATGTATTTGTGGGGGGGGGCAGGGCTGAGCCTTTGTGACTTAAGCAACATGGCCAGAGGGTAGTGGTCTTTGTGTTTTCACAAGTGCAATGATGTTCATGTTTTATACAACAGGGAATCTGTTCCAGGATCCAACCCTAAAAAGAAAGGTGTTCTTTCTGTCTCAAAATGCATCCAGCCAAACTCTTCAGGAAGATGCCAGTTATCAACAGCGAACAGAGTCAGGAAGGAGGACTCAGGTGGCACTTTCAAGGCACAATGGCAGTGGGAGAGCTTGCTGTTGACAAGAGACAGTGTTTGCAGATAGCAGTTATCGACAACAACTGAAACTCTGTGCAATTGCTACGGAGAGGTTAACTCCTCTGAGAAGTTAGTTTTCAGGACTAGCAAGTGCTGCTGAACACTAGGAGACTGAACAAGGTCTTCCAGATATCACCATTTCCCCTGAACCTGAGACAGTGTCTTCTATAGCAAAGGGCATTGACAGGTCTGATTAGTGGTATTAGGATGGGAGGTTATCTTGGGTCATCCCAGTAGCCCAGTGTTACCACTGGGTCTTTTCAAGATAGAGGGAAGAGGGTAAGAGTCAACAAAGGAAATGCGGTAACAGAGGCAGAGGTCAGGTACCCAGGAGAGAGTTGAAGAGGTTATACTTCTAGCTTTGAAGACAAAGGAAGAGGCCACTAGCCAAGGAGTGGGGGAAGGGTGGACTGTAGAAGCTGGAAAAGGCAAAGAATTAGAATTCCCCTCTGAGCCGCCAGAAGAGACCAACCTTGGTAGCATCTTGACAACCCAGTGAACTGACCATGTGCGGGTATCATAGGACCACAGTGTTCTCTCCATTCAAACCATAACAGATGTTATTTTCATATTAATTTTTATCAACCTGTTTTTTTCCCTTTACAATTGACAAATAAATATGGGTTGGCATGCCTTTCCACAATGTCACAAAATGTTAGAGACCTCCCATGTAACATGCACATAGACAATTAGATGGAGTTGTGGTGCATTCTTGGTAACTATATCTAATCATGGTGAAGTATAAATACCCAAGCTAATAACTATGAGAGAGAGAGAGAGAGAGGAGAAGAAGAAGAACACAAAGAAGAAGAAGTTGTTTATGGGGTGACTGACATTTTTATATTGGTCCAGTTAACTATAACTGTATAAGAAAGGAGAAAATTGGGGTGAACCTGGTCATTGTGACATCACCTTCCTAATTTATGTCTTTAAATATGTTGTTGTGTAGAAATCAGAAAATATTCCCCCTGGGATTGCTTGCCATTCATTACAACAAAAACCATATTTTTCAAATCATAATATGGATAACCCAAAAGCGAGAATATAAAGATAGGGAGAGAGATGCCTCAAGACCCACACATCATATAAAATGATAAGTAAATGAATTTTAGATAGAAAGTCAGAAAAACAATTGTATTTAGAAAAGGATGCTCTAAGAATTTTTTCCAGTGAGAAAACTGTCTATAAATTACTGTCACTTGACACCTAGGGTGTGCTCTCCTCCATTTTGCTTTGTCATCGAAATATGTGGACTTATTTTGTGTTGTCCTTTCCTTGAATTCTAAACATGGGTGAGGGTGAGAGCAAGCTCTGTGGTGTTCTAATGAGAGAAAGGAAACCAAAAGAGTTAAAAGTGGGACAGATCCTGTGAAAGAAATCCGTCTCCAGCGCACAGTTGGAGAGTTGCTCCTGTCACTCATTTACAAAGTTACTCATGATAGTTCCAGGTGTTTCAGCTTATTTTTGTATCTGATTAGTTTTTTTTTAAGACTGTTTCTAAATGTTTGCTTATTGCAAAGGAATCATGAGTAGGCTAGTGTTTTCTAAAAGAGTTGTAGGGCTGTGCCTGCTGGTTCGCTCTGTGGAATCTGTCGATTTCTTTTATATCTTTTTAGCTGCCATGGTTTGCATAGGCTTCCGTGTCCCCTGGTGGAAGGAGGCTAGGTGCCCTGGGTGCCATCAGTGGGAGATGAGGGAACTTTGAATATGTGGTAAGTCTTAGAAGGTCACTGGGTCACTGGGGATGTATCCTCAAAAGGGATTTAAGTAATTTCCCCATGACTCCTTGTCCATTCTTGTAAGACGATGTGTATTAAGAGGAGCATGCCTGCCCTGCTTCCTTTATCTCCTCTCCTTCTCCCTCATCTCTCCTTCCTGGATATGATTGTGACTGCCCACACTGAGGTGTGCTCTAGCCATTACCAGCCCACAATTCACAATTTGTCATGGGGCTCACTAAAACTGACCTAATGCAGGCTCCACGCGCTTGAATCTTGAAAACTGCGGGGGGGGGGGGGAACCCTTTTCTTCGTAAGTGGTCAATGTCAAGTATTTCACCTGCTTGACTAAGTCTGACCAATGTAATAGATACTAGTTTCTTTAACTGTAAATGTGAACATTAGAAAAGATGCTGCGAAGACTTGGAAGAGCACCAGGGCTAGGTTGGAAGACTTTCCTGAAGTGACTCAGACTTAGCTGTTAGCTGTTAGTGTTGTGATCCTGGGCAAATGGCTGCCCCCTCTGGACCACAATTTTCTCATCTTTAAAACAATAATGCATATCTTTATAAGCCATGAAGCTAGCAAAGAAAAGTTTCCTATTTCCGGAGGAAAACACTCAAGAAGACTTAAGGATATTTTTATGAGGAATTTAAAAAAAAAATAACAATTATGGTAGTATATCTAAGGAAGATGGGTGGCATTCAACCTAAACTGATAACACAACTTAGGTATAGAATCCTTGATAATTTTCCACACATTTTTCTGGTCAGTCAGTAGGTCTGGAGTAAGAATATTAGTCGATGCTGTCCATGCACAACTCCAGAAGGGACAAGGGGACAAGGTAGGATGGTATTTCACCACTGCCACCCATTCTCTCATCCTCTATCTGCCTGTCGCCTGGCCCTGCGGACGTATACTGTTAGTAAGTATGAAAACTAGATAGCTATTGCTTCCACTAGGCCAACTGTTCTCAACCTTCCTAAGGGCACGGCCCTTTAATGCAGCTCCTCATCATGTGGTGGTGATTCCCAACCTTAAATTATTTCATTGCTACTTCACAACTGTGATTTTGCTACTGTTACGAATCGCAATTTAAATACCTGTATTTTCTGATGGCCGTAGGCAACCCTGCGAAAGAGTCATGTGACTTCCGAAGGGGTCGTGATGCACTGGTTGACAACCTCTGTACTAGGTGATGTGAGACAGTTGTCTTTTTCTCCATCATGGCCCTGTGCTGTCTTTTAAGGTCCTTTTGCAGTGTGTCCCTTCCAGAAAGCAGACTAAAGTCCAAGAGTCGGCTGATGCTTGGGTGGTCTTTAACTAGTCCATGTTCTGGGAGGGAGAAAGTTCTTCTGAGCCAAGTACCATGGGGAGGGCAGTAGCGGCAAGCAAGGAGCTCTTGTGACAACAGCACAGCACAAGCCACACAGTTCAGAGTTCCAGAAAACTACAAAATAATTGTAGGAAGTATGCCTCTGTAGGCATTAAAAGAGAAATCACAGCAAGTCGAGCTTTGCAGATTTTAATTGGCTTTGAGGTTGTAGAGTCAAGTATCAGTCGAAACCAAAACTGGTTAAGAATGCCCCACATTATTACGGGAATATGGAAATGGTATTTATATGGAAATACAGAAAGTATATTTGTAGACAGAGAATAGGAAGTGACATGTAAGGGGAAAGTGAGGTATAGACCTGGGTTTTCTTGCTTCTGACTCTCATCTGTGTCATTTGAACAGAGTTTGAACAGTTGGCTATTTGAGAAAAACTGAGATTCTGCCACTTATTGCAAGAGATGGTTACATTTCCACTTACCCATCAAGTTAGGTTACATTTCATCATGTACAAGACATATCGAGGCCAAACACAAACTGTCTAGAGATAGTCTGAGGTCAAGCCATTCGGTTTAACAGAGGCCTGGAAACAGTCCTTGACGGATGCAGGCTAGAGGCTGGCTATCAGCCATGCAAGTGCACTATACTCCAGTTGTGCCTTAAAGTAAAGATGACGGATATGAAAGTCAGAGAGCTGAGGTTACAGCAGGAATAATTAAAAGTTTCTTTGCCCGGAAATAGCCATCAGCACATCGTTCTGGAGAGTTTACTTATCTCAAAACAAATACAATAGTCTGCTCCACAATTGTGGACATTTTTTTTTTTTTTTGTAAAGTGCAAGTATAAATAAAGACCTGACAGGGATCAGGACAACACAACTAAATTCCCCGAGAAGACCATGTACAGCTATTTAAAACAGAAAACTCAGATAGTGATGGTCTAAGGAAGATAAGGTTATTTAAGACAAGTCTGGAGAGCAACTCAGAGTTACAAAAGACCCACAGTATCATCCAGTGAGACAGGTTCTTTCCAGTCTTCTCTTCTGACAGTCTTAACATGATCCACTAAAGTTGGCTACCAGGACCCACGCCACGATGCCCCAGTGTGCAACAAGGCAAAACAAAGGGGATACGTGTCCCATGATTCTTTCCCACTTGAGAGGCTTCTGGTTCAAATAAGACAGATGAGGGATTTTACTTCTTCTTAATATCACTTCCTTTTCTTTGCCTATAAATATAGCCTGCTATGTCCGGGGAGCCTAAGACCCAGAAGACCAGGACATAGTGGATAAGCATGTCTTCTAAATAGGACAAGAAAGCTGCATCCACGAAATCTTTATGGTGAGCTGCTTACACAGACCTGGAAAAAAAATGACAGCACCAATTGACATGCCAGTGAAAATGGGGGAAATCTCACAAGGTCCCACCATTATATGAAACGCTATAGACACATAAGGTATATGAAGAGGAGAAGAATTAGACTTTCCCGTGGGTGAGGCCCCTAATTAGTTACCTTGTACCAGGTGGCCAACCCTAAAGACATATACACACAAGCAACAGTAAATGATCCTAGCAGATTGTGTTTACATACATATGTATGTGTAAGTATGTATATATATATGTATATACTTATATACTCATAAACTGACAATTTTTAAAAAAGAGTCCATGAATGTGAGATGAAGCTAAGGGCAAAGGTGGTACAGACATGAGAGGACCTGGATGTAAAAGAGGGAGAAAAAAACCATGTGAATACAATACTAATGCATGAAATTCTCAAAAAATATTTTTGAGAATAATATTTTCCATATATAGAGATTTAGAACAGAATTATTTTTGTGTACTGATTAAGAATACTTTGTAATAATTTTTTAAAACATGACTACAAGTTTTTTTAAATTAAAAAATTCAGCCTTAGGTAAACATGATACACAATACTGGGTGGGGGAGGGGGGAGAGAAATTGACATCAGTTAAGCAATGAGTTGGCTAAACCATTATTTTTAACAACTTTGAAGTAAATTTAAAAATAAAATACAACATCTAATTAATTACCTCAGTGTATTATGAATAATTTTCCTTAAAATATGAGTTGACAGAGTTATTTCAAAAAATGTGAAAAGCATAAAAGCACTGGTGTGTACAATGGCTTCTAAAGAGCTGCTGATGCTCTTGAGACCACGATATTCTGTTAGCGAGGATATCAGTTAGTTTTCTCACCAGTGTGGCCAAACACAGGTAGCATTGCCTAGCATTGTTCCTAATTCTTCTCACTCTTACATTTTTTGCACCCCCTCTTTCTCAATGTTCACTTAGATTGGTGATGGGGGGGGCTAGTGTAGATGTCCCATTTAGGGCTGACTACTCTTATTCTCAGTACTTTGACCTGTTACACATCTCTCCATTGACTACTGTCTCAATAGTCTGTAGGTGTAAGCATACATACTTAGATGACCGTTAGACTGAATGACCAGTGAGCAAAATAAGAGTATTAAGTTCGGCCCTAGGGTCTGTGACTTCCCCAGCCATTAGTCTTAAACTAGGGGTACAGTATCAGAGATGGGATCTCCCCTCACTCTCCAATGGAATATGTCTCAACAGGAGATTATGAAGAAATTCAGAACATCACTAAGGTCATACTTCAGAAGCCTATTTTCCATGAAATTGGAAAAGTTAAAAGAAGTGGCTGAGTTTCTAGATACACACAAATTAACAAAACTGAAGCAATATGAAATAATTTCAATAGCTCCATGACCAGCAATGATTCTAAGCAATGATGAGGAGTCAACCAACAAAAACTGTCCTAGAATTGGATGGATTGATGGAAGAATTCTACCAGAACTTCAAAGAAGAATCAACACCACCACTACCCACCAAGAACAGAGGAAATGAAGCCTCTCAAATCAAAGGCTGTTTATGAAGCCAGTGTAACCCTGATGCTAAAACCAGATACAGACAAAACAACAGAAGCAAAAACTGCAGACTGATCTCTCTCTGAGGAGATGGAAAACTGCTCAAGCAAACAGCGGCAAGCCTAATTCAAACTCATATTTTAAAAAGCCTCCATGGCAATCAAGTTGGTTTTATTCCCCAGATGCAGGCATAGTTCAACACCCATCAATCAATAAATGATACCCATCACACAGATAGACAAGTTAGAAATCATGTGATCATCTCATGAGATTCAGAAAAGCCCTTGACAAAATCTAAGCCCTTCTTGATGAAAGTCATGCAGAGGCCAGAGATGGAGAGGGCTCATCTCAGTATAATAAAGGCTCAGCATGTCAGGGCTGTAGAAATATCACTCGAAATGGAGGAAATCTCAGAGTCCACGCCCACATTGGAAACAGGACAAGGGCATAATCTCCATTTCTATTCAATATGAAGCCCAAAGTCTTAGCTAGAGCAAAAGACAAAGGAAGAAAATAGAAGACATAGAAACAGGAAAATGCCAAGGCGCCTGTGTTTGCAGGTGGTGCGATTCTTCCCATGAGGGGCAGGAAAGAAGCCACCCAGAAGACTCCTACTGACATACACTTCCACAAAGTGGCAGGTAGCAAAAGCTAACACACAAAGATCAGTAACCTTCTCATTCATCAATGATACCCAGATTAAAAACATAAACCAAGGAGACAGCCCCATTACAGTAGTCACAGTCACACACACACACACACACACACACACACAGAGAGAGAGAGAGAGAGAGAGAGAGAGAGAGAGAGAGAGAGAGAGAGAGGTGGGGGGGGACAAACACAACCAAGGAAACAAAAGATTTCTACAACGAAAACCTTTAGACTAAAGAAGGAAACTGATTAAGATACTGGGCTATTGGAAAGACCTCCCATGATAGTGGATTGGAAGAACTAACGTGAAAATATTCATGCTACAAAAAGTAGTCTTTAGATTCAATACTTAATAAAAAAAATCTAGCACAGTTTTTACAGAAAAAAAACAAAAACTAAATGAACAAAAAGAATACCACAGGAGGCATCACTATACCTGATTACAAATTAAACTATAGAGACATAGTCAGATAAACAGCATGGGACAGGCTCAAAACAGACATACAGATCCATGAATTAGAATTGATATGTAACCCACATATAAGTGCACACAATGAGTTACTTGATTTTTCGCGAAGATGCCCAAAACATACACTGAACCAAACGACAGCAATTTCAACAAATGATGCTTAGACAGCTATATTTCAACATGTAGAAAAATGGAACTTGATCCTCATCTCTCATTATGTAGAAAACTCAACTCCAAGTGGATCAAGGCCTACCATAAGACCTAATGTCCTGCAGTCTCTAGAGGATCATGCATCAGTTTACAGAGATTGGGAGGGACTTTCTGAATAAACTACAGGAGCATAGGAAGTAAGGGTGACATTCCATAAATGGGATTTTAGGAAATTAGAAAGTTACTGTAGAGCAAAGAAAAATGAAGCAGACCAATAGCCCACAGAATGGGAGAAAATATTTACTAACTATTTGTCTGACAGATGATTAAGTTTCTTTGATATACAAAGAACTCAAAAAATCAAACAGTAAGAAAACAAAGAGCCAGCCAGGTACAGTGGCACACGCCTATAATCCCAGCACTTGGGGATGTAGAGGCAGGTGGATCTCTGTGAGTTCGAGGCCAGCCTGGTCTACAAAGGGAATCCAGGACAGCTAGGGCTACACAGAGAAACTCTGTCTCAGAACAAAAGCAAAACAAAAACAAAAGAAAATAAAACAAAGAACTCATCCAAGAAATATCTTACTTAACTGAATAGGAATTTTTTTTCAAAACATATGCAAATGATAGGAAACACTTTAAAATGTGGCCAACATCCTTAACTATCATGGAAATGTAAGTTAAAACAACTTGAGGACTTTTATCTCACCCTAGTCAAAACAGCCACCAACAGGAACACAAATCACAACAAATGGCATGATTGTGGCAAACAGGAAACTCTTATACACTGTTTCTTATACAGTAGTGCAGCCTCTTTGTAAATCAGTCCGGAAATTTCTCCAAAGCCAAACACAGAACCTCCTATGCATACGCCCAAAGGATCTTATATCCTGGCACAGACACACTTGTCCATTCATGTTCATTGCTGTTCTAGTCACAATATCTAGAAAATGGACTCAACCTAGATCCATCAACAGATGGACAAGAAAAACACAGTGTACACACACATATGAAATAATAAAATTTACTTTTTAAAAGTATTATGCTGAGTAAGAGACCTCCAGCTTAGAAACAAAGCCATAGCCACATTCTCTCTTACATCTCATATCTCTTTTTATGTATTTAGCTTGGAGAACAAGTAGACTGTCCTTCCTCAAGCATTCACTTCCATGGTCAAGTTCAAGTCTTGATTTTTGTATGCAGGGATCCTTACTAGAGCAACCATGCTGGTCTCTTCTCCCTTCCCAACATTTCTTGCTTTAACTAACTTCAACTGTGGAGTGTGGCTGTACCCTATCAGTAGAAGAGACACGCCAACTGACCTTATTATGCTGGCTTCTGGTCAGGTAGGCTGCACTTAGATTATCCTGCACTGGGTGCTGGTGACTCGGGACCTTACTGATCTTGAGCTATGTTTTATTGGGTGGCTGTAATACGCTAGTGGGTTAGGACCAAGGCCTCACCACAAAGCATATGAGAAAGTTCACTTAGTCACGTGAGCATCAGGCCCACAGGAGTTTTCTCATTTGGAAAACTGGCACTCAGTTTTGAAGATTCAAGTTCCTATGGGTCACTGAGGTGACTCAGAATTTGTATGGGTAAAACAGCGGCACAGTGGTAACAACTCTCTTAAGACACTAACTTAAGCCTAAGCTCTCTGTCCTGTGCTGGGATGGGGGGCTCATTGAAATACGGAATCTTCCCCTTCACAGTCTTTCCCCAAGTGCTCTTCACAGTGCTGCCAGTAAAGATTGGGAGAACGAGAAAAGAACTTTGTCTTGTGATCATTTCTCTTAGTGTAGTCTCTCAGCATTTGTGCTCACTAACAAATGGTTGGAATTGGAGCTTCAGGTAGCGGAGGGATAAGAGGCACACTGTGGTTCCTTCATTCTTTTTGGAACTGTGACCCAGTACTTCCTGTTCCCAGGCAAGTCCAGATACCTAAGTAAGCCAACCTGTGCTTTCCCTCCCATTGCTTTACTTTCTCATCTCATCACACTTACAGGAGAGGGTGGAAATCAGAAGCTACTTACAGGGGATCCTTTAATTTCCTGTTTTGCTCATGCCACCTCAAACCCCATGGCAGAAAAATTATGTTTCATTGAAAGAAAGTATGTATTGAAAAAAACCCAAAGAGTATTAGTAACAGAATCTCCAGTCGGCTCTGTCTTCCAAATAGCATCCAGAAAGCTCCAATTATTCTCCTAAAGAAAGGTGGCCCTGTGCCTGCTTCCCCTGTGCCTCTCCCCAGAGGACTCCATTAACTGAGCATGGAACGTTTTCTTCCTGTCCCCGACGCAGAATGATGTTTGTGAGTTTTCTGTGTGGGACCCCAGTAGTGACCTTGTCAATGCATGCTCATTGTGAGAGTGTAGTTTAGTAGGTCATTGCCTTTCTAGGTGACTCGGGCCAAGCACATGCTGTACTTTTGCACATGAACTTGAGAACCCTTTTCCATGGCAAAGAGAGTCCAACTCGAGAAGGTAATAGCCCATGGGCTACATTTGTTATCGGCTCTGTTCCTCCTGTAGCATCAGCCTGGGCTCTAGAACTCCCAGTTGGTCAGTCAGAATGTCAGATTGCGAGGGTGAAGGCATGGCTACTCTCATCCAGGGCTGATGGTTCCCCCTTTCTATAGTCAAGCAGCTAACACTGCCTTTGAGATGACTCATTCTCCATCTTCAGGTGTCTTCGTTTCATTGATCTGAATGATGGCTGCTGTTAATTGGCAGTTTCACGAAAATCTGGACTCACCTGGGAGGCAATGTCTAAGCAGACCTGTGAGTGAGCTTCTTCCTTGCGTTAACTGAGACCGGAAGACCATTCAACTGAGGGCGGGCGGCACCACATTTCCTGGGTAGGGGATTCCGTGTCAGATGAAGAAAATGAGCAGAGCACTGCCTTGTGGTCATTTCTTTCTCTTTTCTCATTGGGTTGCTCTCTTCTGAGTAGGGACTTAATGTGAACAGCTGCTTCACGGTCCTAATGCCTTGATTCCCCCTCTACAATGGACTGTAAGTTAAGCTGAGAATTTGAATACGCCTACCTGTGGTGGTTTGAAGGAAGCCGGCCCCAATAGACCCATAGAGAATGCCACTCTTAGGAGGTGGGGCTTTGTTGTAGTAGGCGTGGCTTTGTTGTAGTAGGCGTGGCTTTGTTGTAGTGGGTGTGGCTTTGTTGTAATAGGCGTGGCTTTGTTGTAGTAGGTGTGGCTTTGTTGGAGGAAGTGTGTCACTGATGCTCAAGCCAGGCCCAGTGTGGTACTCTCTTCCTGTCGCATGATGATGCAGATGTCGACCTCTCAGCTCCTTCTCCAGCATCATGTCTACCTATGTAATGCCATGCTTCCCACCATGATGTCAAAGGACTAAATCGCTGAACTGTAAGCCAGCCTCAATTAGACATTTTCCTTTATAAGAGTTCCCGTGGCCATAGTGTCTCTTCACAACAATAGAAAGCCTAACTAACACACCCCCTTAAGATGATTTTGTCAGAGTATTTTTTTTTTAATCACAGCAATAGGAAAAGAAACTAAGGCAAGATCAAACTATGAAAGCATGGACACAAAAAAGTCAGAGTTCCCGTATGACCGGCATGTGTATATTAGACCATATGTTAGAAATAACTGTTGAACAACCTATGGAGGCATAATAAATGATAGCTAAAATGCAAAGAACAGGTTACGAGACAATATGGAGGAAGGGAGGGAGGGAGGAATGGGTGGAGGGAGAAAGGGAGGGAGGGAAAGAGAGAGGGAGGGAGAGGGAAATGGAAAGTTCAAAGCATGGTCATGATTGACTTAAAATAGCTCTAATTACGACTGGGAAACTTCCACTTTCCTAAAAACTCTAAGTATCTTCTTTTGTAGACTACGCCTCCTTATTACATCTGCTTAAGTATATACAATTTTAGTTAAACCTCAAGGAACTCTCTTTCCTTCTTCCCCAGCAGGATGCTGTCAACAATAAGTAAGTCTTTAAATTATATATGAACGGCTAAATATTAATGAGTATTTATTCTGAAAAAAAAAATGTGGCACATTGACATCTCCGGAAACCCTGAGCTTTATCCTTAGAAGTATTGTAAGGATCATCAAGACCAGGTGCCATGGTGATGCTGCAGAGGGACCTAAAGGGATGGGAGGAGAAAGAAGAAGATGGAGGGAGAAGAGTCCAAGAGCAGCTCTGCCTCTGTTCAGAAAGCAAATGCTCAGTGTTGTGCTGTTTCCTGGATCCTCTTTTCCATCTGAATAATGGGAAGAAAATGCACTCTTCTTTGCTTTTCTAGGAGGTGCTGAGCAAGACAGACACACCTTGTCTTAGGATAAAAAAAATGAGTATTTAAAGTGCTTATTATGCCTTGTACATGATCGCTTTGTCTGTACTTTCCATCTCCTTCTCCTTCTCTGTTTCTCATAATTCTTTACATTCTTATGTGCCAAAAATATGGGCCACACCTACCATTCATCATAGCTTCTTACAGAGCATTTGGTGTAGTTTAGATGGAAGGTACATCTAGTATGGGTCTGGAGTATGGAGGATCGAGGAATCTTAACTTCATTCTGAAATCTGCTGGAAAACAGGTCAGCAGGATCGCTCCTCTGGCCCCTCTGCCTCAACTTGTGTTCATGGATTATCTACCCATCTCTGTCCCAGGTGGGGAGCTCAGCTATTCGGACAAGAGACTGAGAAGTCACTCTGATGCCCTAAAGCCTTGCTTTCATAGCTCTGCTGCAGGACATCAGACCCAATTTAATTTGGAAATAACATAGTAAGATGAAAGGAAATCCCCGTTGAGCTACTCATTAAAAAAAAAAAAAAGTTTGAAAAATAGATAAAGTGAGCCTGAGATCTAAACCTCAAAGAAGACCCTCTGTTGGATAAAGACAGAGGAGGCCAGATGTTTTTCTCATCTGTGTCATCTCTCCTCTGGCACGAGGCGAGGGGAGAGAAAAGAAGAGTACAGCAGACAGAAGGCAAGCCAATTTGTTGATGCTGCCCTTTCATTTACCTCATGGAAATTTCATAGCCATCTAAGGTCTAACTTTCCCCCTGGATTTGAGGGGAAACCACCTATAACCCACTTGAACTAGTTTCACGGAAGGAATTTTGTTACTGTGCAAAATTTCACCCAAGATTAATTGGACTTGACATCCTCAATGTCTTTCGCATGATGTACTAAGGTAGTGTTTTTGAAAAATGTCAGTATCCGATACTTAGTGTGTGGTTTTTAGATGTCCAAAGTATTCCCACTTCTCAAATTGCCTTTCAGAAGCTGTAATGCAATACATCGCTGGGTTTTCTTTATTTCAGATGAATCCCCACCTTGCTATAGCAGTGCTAAATACTCTCCAAATCAACAATTCATCACGATATAAAAAAAAAAAATGACTGAATAATATCCAGAGTGCCTGGCTTGTATTCAACACCAACCTTGCTGTAATTTACGGGAAACTGAAATCCTGGGCCAGCTTTACATTGAAGGGAAAGTGTGCGCTACCATCTTGTGGATGAAACATAAATAACACGAAAGGATTCTACTCACCCACTCGTGTTGTCTGTGCTAAGGACATTAACTTATCTGGCTCTCTATAGATTTCTATATGTTCATGAGGACCCAGCCATGCAACTTGGAACTTTGTTAGCAAGTCGGGTGAGTTCGATGTGAACTTACCAAGGGGATTTTGAATCACAGGAAACAGAAACCTGTTTCCTCAGGCCGCCTTTGTCTTTGTCCTCCTGCTTCAGTTTTTATGATTCTTTTTTTTTTTTTTAATTGCAAAACCAAGTTATGGATTCTGGCCCTCTTATGTTGATTACATAGGTCAAGTAGTAGTTACAGGCACAGAATTCTATGAAGTTCTATGCCGGGAGAAATAAGTTTATTAACCACCTACCTTCACACACACACACACACACACACACACACACACATGCACACACACTCACAAGCTTGTATGTACACACTACTTGCTAAGTTCATCATGCCCTATGGCTGAAAGTATGAACGTGGTCTGCGAAGAAGCCTATGAGTTTGCATTCTGAGATAAGAGGAAGCCTTCAAAGATGAAACAGTTATAAGCTCTGCCTTGATTAGCTTTAAAACCAACAAACACTGCCAAAGCACCTCAGGAACTAGGCAATCAAAATCATCCCGATCTGATGGGGAGAAAGACCCTTCCCAAGCCTCTGTTTTCTGGGGGGTGGGAATGGTATTTCCAATTTCCATACATTTGCATATGAGTGATGAGTGGTTTTGGATGCTAGTAGCACTGCTTTAATTGTGATGTACGTTATTTAGAGCTGAAGAAATCTTGGCTACGTTGTTATGGTTTTAAGATAACTCAAAATTATTCTCATCTCCCAAGAACTCGACAGCATCACATCCGGAACTTTTATTTACAACATGTTCCTCTTCTTTGGGATCTAACCCAGGGCCTGGAAAACGTATTCTGGGTGAGTACTCTAACGCAGGGTTGTGTCTCCAACCCTTCCCACCTGCTTTTCCAGTACATCCTCGTTCTGTATCTAGGCCCCATGAGGACAAAGGGACTACACAAAACGAATGGTACAATTTACAGATTGTCTATCACACACGCGGCCATCTGCCAAGGCTTTCCGTATGTCGTCTCCAATTTATAAAGGAGCCTAATCATCACCATTTTGGGTTTGGTGGTTGTATATGACTCATTCATGGCGCACAGTTGCCCTGTTTTATACCACGTGCAGTCTGTTCTTAAACACCAAAGTATAGCCTAGGTAACTTTTGATAAGTGAAGAATAAATTGAAGAAAAAAAAAAAAAAAAAGGAAAATATTCAGCTGGCAGCTGATCGATAAGCATTTTGGTGAGGCTATCCATCTCGCAATTTCTCCCGAGATTAGAACTTGGAAGAAAAGTCAAAGTTGGTGATAGAGATACAAAAAATCGATGCCTGCCTGACTATAGATATGAGGAGAGGTGAGTGAGGTCTCTAAGAGATGACACGGGAAGGACAGCATTCAAACCTTGAACCTGGAGAACGACCACAGTGGGTAGAACAGTCCTGAGACTCCTAGCAGCAGGAGGTATGGAACCTAAAGTCACTGCTTCCTGTAGCCAGGTGGGACTGCCAGTGGAGGGATAAGGGCACCAATCCACTCAAAAAAACCTTTGACCCAAAAGTTGTCCTGCCTACAAGTTGTGCAGGGAGAAAGATGGAGTAAAGATTGAGGGAATAGCCAACCAAAGACTGGCCCCACTTGAGACCCTTTCTATGAGAGAGAACCAATCCCTGACAGTATTGTTGTGTCTATGCTTGTAGACAGGAGCCTAGCATAACTCCTCTGAGAGGCTTCACCCAGCAGCTGATGAAAACAGATGCAGAGACACTCAGCCAAACTTTAGACAGAGCTTGGGAAGTTCTATGGAAGAGTTGAGGGAACGACTGCAGGAGCTGGAGGGGGTCAAGCATTCCACAGGGGACCCCACAGGGTCAACTAACCTGGGCCCGTGGGGGCTCACAGAGACTGAACCCGCCAACCAGAGAGCATGCACGGACTGGTCCTAGGCCCCCTTGCACATATGTAGCAGACGTGCAGCTTGGTCTTTGTGTGGGTCCCCCAGCAACAGGAACAGGGGTTCTCTCTGACTTTTAGGTCTGCTTTTGGATGCTGTTCCCCTAACTGTGCTGGCTTGTACGGCCTCAGTGGGAGAGGATTTGCCTCGTTCTGAAGCAACTTAATGTGCGGGAGTGGGCTAATGCCCACGGGGGGGGGGGTCTTCCCCCTCTTTTGAGGAAAAAGAGATGGAAGAATGAAGGAGAGGGTGGGGGCTGGGAGGAGAAGAGTAGGGGGGGACGGGCTGCAATCAGGATGTAAAGAAAATAAATATTTTTTTTAAAAAAGAAAGAAAGAAGATATGAGTTAGGCATGGTGGCGCATGCCTATGATCCCAGCACTTGGGAGACAGGGACAGGTGGATATTTGCATTCGAGGTCAGCCTGGTTTACAAAGAGAGCTCCAGGACAGCCATGCCTACATGAAGGAACCCTCAAAAACATAAGAAGAAGAACAACAAACAAAACAAAACAAAAAGAAATGAGTCTCTGATCCATCATGAAGCTGAGCTAAAACAGTCATCACCGGAGGATCAGAATCCTGAAGTTCAGGCAAATGAGTAATTGGAACAATGCCAGAGACAAATAAACATCCACCTTGGGACCATAAAACTGAGTCTCTGCCTGCTACCCATTTCCCTCGGTCTCACCACTCAACGTACAATCCTTCTGTTTTTCTAAACTCACCCTTTCCTTGCTGTCGGGTAAAAGCAACCCACATTCTAGCCCAGTGTGGACTTTTCCAGGCTGCTGTTCTTCAGGCTTTTTGTTGTGGGTTGTTCCCTAATAAAATGGTTCTATATGAAGCTCTTTGTACATGGAGGGCATTACAAACCATCCTTGGTAATAAATGATCCTTACTGGATTCTGTTATCCCTCCAACTCCACAGCTAATGCTGCGTTTCGCAGGCAGGTCTTGCAGAGGGCATCCTTACTTTGTGCACACCAGAAAGAGGCCTCTGAGATGGGTGAAATCGATTGTTTGCTTAGATTCCACTGTCGTGAAGGGTGTGTCATATGGAGAGAAGGCTATGGCTGTCTGCTTCCCTTGTGGCCCTGCAAGAATCTCCTGCCAGACTGTTGTCTATAGGGAAAGCTGGCAGAAAGAGCTTAGCCAAATGTCTTCTGCTCAGGTACTCTAAGAATCTTCTAAACTCTGTCATACCAAAGTCACCTACCTTGTTTCCTTGGATGGCATGTGACTGTCATCTTCTGTGACACCTATTGGCTCTCTCTCCATAGAAGATAGTTATTCACCAAAATAGTGCTTAAATGAAGCTCCTTTGTTCACAAAGTGCATCTTCTTTAACACATAGAGATACACACGTGTACACACACACACACACACACACACACACACAGGGAGAGAGAGGGAGAGGGCAAGGGAGAGGAGAGGGGAGAGTGGGGGCATCTCACAAATACTGAAAACAGCTGGATAATTCTGTCAAGGAGTGCCAAGCTTCAATCAGTCACTGAGCCAGTAATGGACCCTCCCTTTGTACCAGGACAAGTCTTCTGGCCCTTGGTTGATGCCACTACCACTGATGCATGAAATTCAGTCATTAAGTCCTCATCCATAAAGGCATTGTAGTGCAAGCCTCATAGTTTTAAGTCCAACTCTCCCAGGCTCAGAGATGGGAGGGCAGGGGTACCACGGCAGTTCATTCCCCTAGGTGAGAGGCTTCTCTCCATATCAATTAGGGTCATCACGATTTATTTACCGCACTTCTCTCCCACATTAAAAAAAGTGTTTTGTAATATAGAGCCTAAAACTGCCAGCTTGCAAGCTTCTCTTGTCCTGTACTATGAGATCTGGGAGAATATGCTCCCAAGAAATGTATTCTCAGAAGTTATTGAAATATATAGTTCTTTCACATTCCTTATAGTGTGTCATGAAACCCAAAGTCAGTTCATTAGCTACGCTATTTGGACCTTTGGTAGCTAGACCATGAGGGAGTGCCTCTTGATGAAAAGCCATTCCATTTTTAGAACCAAGAGTCCCTTCTGCATATCAAGAAGCCTTTGCCATGTGATCTTCAGGCCCTCCCTCTTAGGGTCCTTACGTCTCCGCTGTAGAAGTAGGGATCGTCTCTGTTCTGTTTGTTCTTGTGTGGACACATCACACACACATGCCCAGGTCAGTGCTTCCTGGAGAAATGGATAGAGAAGACCAGAAATAATTATATCTGGAGATTCCTTTCTCAGAGACATCAGAGCTTGTGCAAGGGAAGTAGCTCTGAGAAATGGGACATATTTTTGCCTTTCCCAGCTTAGCATTGCAAGCACTCTAGAAACGTATTTAATCCTCAGACTCTGAGAAACCCCTTAGTGTTAATATAGATCTTAGCCTTGTGTGGAGAATAAAGGCCATGCATGTCTATTTAGAGACACAGTGTGCACTCATTGGACTTTTCTGCATCCTTCATCATAAAACTTTGCAAAGAAAGAGTTCATGTGTAAAAGAGGGGTCATTTTAATAGAGTCTATGGAATTTATAACCAAGTACAGGGAATGAGACAATGTCAAATAAATGCCTGGCATAAACTAAGAACTTGGATAGGTTACTCTATTTCGTAGTAGGTTTACTATTTCCACTTGTTGAATCATCTTTCTTATAGAGCCTACAAGTCGGGAAAGAACCCTTGGTAATAATCATCTTTCATTTCCTTCAACTTTGGGTGTGCTTTTTGCCTCCTTCTAGGCTGTTAAGTTCCTTAACGTTAGGAATCATGTTTCTGGAAAATGTCTTTCAAAGTCTCAGTTGTAAC
This sequence comes from Acomys russatus, assembly GCF_903995435.1. Taxonomy (NCBI): domain Eukaryota; kingdom Metazoa; phylum Chordata; class Mammalia; order Rodentia; family Muridae; genus Acomys; species Acomys russatus. Next base: position 10,904,571 of record NC_067167.1, on the reverse strand, counting down.
AACATTTTTCAGCCTGTATCATGTTCCAAGAATAGTGAAATGTAAAGTGCCAATGATGGGTGGATGGGGTCTGTACTTAGGTACTTCATCAGTCTTCGTGGTGTCTCCATGTGGCAGGGGTCCTTAGCCCCATGCTAGTGATGCGTTCTGAAGCTATGGAAATTAAGATACTTCTGTGTCAGCCAATTACCTGGGACTGACAGGATACACAGTTTCCAAAGCTCATGACCTTTCTTCACGGGCTATGTTCTAGAATTCTCCAGACCATTTGGAATACCTACCCTATCACACATAATAAGACAGTGCTCCTGAAGTTTTAATGAGGACATTGATGTCTTGATGGTCTTAAGAAATGGTAGAAGCTAGTTCAGAAAGTCTGGGTCTGGCCTGAGGCTCTGCATTTTTAGACAGTTTTCAGGTAGGGCTGATGGAGCTGGTCCAAAGCCCATGATCTGATGGCCAAGCCTGTCAAGAGTTAGCATAGAATGTTTTTAGGATTTGTGTCTTCTGAAATTCTTGTGGTAGGGTGGTTGGGGAGGGAGTGACAGTAACTTAGGTCTCCTTTATGAAATGCTCTTAAAACATGCACAAAGGATATGTTTGCCTTCTCCTCCACCATGTGTCTCTTTTTGTCTGTCTCTGTCTTTCTATCTCTCTGTCTTTCTCTGTCTGTCTGTCTGTCTGTCTGCCTGCCTGCCTGTCTCTCTCTCTCTCTCTCTCTCTCTCTCTCTCTCTCTCTCTCTCTCTCTCTGTCTCTCTCTCTCTCTGTCTTTCTCTGTCTGTCTGTCTGTCTGTCTGTCTGTTTCTCTCTCTCTCTGTCTTTCTCTGTCTGTCTGTCTGTCTGTCTGTCTGTCTCTCTCTCTCTCTCTCTCTCTCTCTCTCTCTCTCTCTCTCTCTCTCTCTCTCTCTCTCACACACACACACACACACAGTGTTAAGCAAAGAAAAATTAGCACAGCCACAGGTATTTCCACACTGACACTGTTTCTCACCACTGCCATATGACTATGACTGACACCCAGGGATTCACTCTTTCTCAAGCATATAGTGTAAAATCAGTGTTTGGCAAATGGGTATGACATGGATTTTTCCAAAACTATGTACTCTGTAGAAGATAGCTCTTGAGCCATATCAATGTTCCTATTGGAGAGACATTTAAGTATCACTCAACCTTGTCAAGTAACATTATTTTTGACTGGGAAAAACAGCCACGAACTGCTGCCTCTCCAAACCTGACCTAAGCATTGAGCTTCATGAATCACACCATAAGACGTGATCAGTCGTGTGCCACACACAGGGAGCTGGGGATAAAGTGTTTCCACCTTCCATCTCTCTACTGCCTCCCTAAGAATATACACAGACCTATTTCTTGTGCCTTTGGTGACCAGCCTTGCAAAATCCTTGTCCTATGGTCCCCAAGGCATGAGGTTTGGTTTCTCTTGAATACCTTGCTCGCACTTGGTCTTGGCTTCACCTTCAAACCAAAGAAAGGCCTGGGTGGTCTTTAAGAAACCTGATAAGCAAAGAAAGAAAAAAAAAAAAAAGAAAGAAAGAAACCTGATTAGGTCATTAGCAACGAATCACATCCCCAAAGTGACCTTTTTCTGAAGCTTCAAACTAAAACCTGCCGCCCATCCCCACCCCCCCAGCCTTGTCTTCTTACAGTTGACAAGAGATGGAAGCACCTGAGCTTGGGTAAGAAGTCAGAGGAGTTCTGAAGTGATGCCGATAAAAGTGCTAATCCCCAAACAGCCCCAAATGAATAGCTCCAGAGTGAATGCCTGATATTAATTCAATCAACCAACAGGTTCCTACTGAAGGCCAAGCGCTGGCCTGTAAATAAGTGCAGTGAAAGGTAGGTGGTCGGTAGCATCATTCATGTCATTCAAGTTATTATTCTGAAGAAATCTAGCCTGACATGTCAAGTTTTAAAGTAGAGCCTGAGAATGCCAGCCTAAGAGCATACCATACCCCACTGATCAGTTTGATTTAGCTTACGCAATGTTTTAAAACCCAGATCTAGCCAATGGAAGGGACATTCTCCACAGTTGAGTGGAGAGTCGGGTATGACTTTCACACATACTCTGGTGCCTCATATTTGACCATGTCCCCTGGAGGAGGAGACCTGGTGACACTCAGAGGAAGAATAGCAGGCTACCAAGAAGAGACTTGATACCCTATGAACATATACAGGGGGAGGAAGTCTCCCTCAGGCACAGTAATAGGGGAAGGGAGTAAGGGGAAAATGGGAGGGAGGGAAGAATGGGACGATACAAGGAATGGGATAACCATTGAGATGTAACAAGAATAAATTAATAAAAAAGTAATATAAAAAAATTCAGACTTCGCATTCAGGTCCATACTTAGGGGTTTTCTCTGAAGAGAGATCAGACAGCCTTCGTCTCACATGAACATTTGCTGGAGCCTTGCACTCTATTGCTTGTCTGACCCATTTAGGAATCTGTTTCCTACACTGTTAGGAAAGCATCTGTCTTCATAAACACACAGGATAAAAGGGGGACCTGTACCAGCCCTCCGCTCCAGTAGCAAGGTACGCTGATGCGGTAGTCTCCCCACAGGGATGTTATTTCTAACTCCACCACTCAGCTTCTCAGCTGAGGCTGAGGTCATCATGGCTGACGCCTGATCCAAAGGTGACCCATCCCAAAGCTTGTAGGGACTTCTGACCCGGCAAGGGGAAGTGAGCCAGGGTAACATCTTCTTTGTTCAGAATATTGGAATTCTAAAACCGAGCCGCCATTTCCAGCTAGCGAGAGGAGAGAATTGCAGAGATTGCGCGAAACACACTTAAACAGCACAGCATATCAAACACCGGTGCGAGCTCCGCTACAGTCAAAGTGTATAGCGCAGGAACACACAACACAGGCCCCAAGGGAAACTGTAACCAAACACCAGCTTGCCCTAAAAGGCTGGATTTCACTCTCAACCCTAGCGCCAATAAAACCTTTTGGACATAGATTCCAATCCTTGGACATTTGTGAGTTAAGGGGAACCAGGCCTGTGTCTGTCCTTAAAGAAATAATGCTCCGAGTTTCCTTAAAGGAACCTCCCACATGAAAGAAAAATGTCACAAGAGAGTAAAGCATTTATGGAGTGTCACCCATATGCCATCTATTATGATAGGGACCAAAAGCGAAACAAAGATGTTGAACATGTTTATTATACCTAAGGAGCTAAACAGGCTTACGAGATGTGTTCTACTCTTCCACTGTGGCCTTGAAAGAAGCTGAACGAATGCTTGAGGACCTTCTAGTGGTGAGGACAGGAGACAGAAATCTACAGAGTACTGACACATAACAAGAGCAACGGCAAAGCCTTAGGATCCCTGGCAGAAAGAGAAGAAAACAGAATCTCTTTTACAAGGAAGGGGGCAGCTAGATAAACCACTCCCTTAGCAAATGAGAAGAGACCTTAAGAAAGAGGAAGTCACACGGAGTCACAGACACTGCTGATCTGCACTAAGAGAGGAAACAGGAAAAGCAGGGTGCACAGCAGAGGCAGTGACAATGGTCCCCTCCACCTGGTTCCAGGCACACTCCTGGGAAACGTCTTCTAGAGTGGGAGGTGCCTCCTTCCAGCAGTGGGAAGGACGAAGGTGGAAACAGAAGCAGATAGCATGAATTTGGAATCTTTGCCAAGAAGCCTACATGTCATGACCCCCTGCCCCTCCCACTTTCTGTTCTTAACCTAAGGTTTAAGAGAGGTTGGGAGGAAGCAGGGGCCTCTAAGGTTATATAAGAAAAAAGTCTTTGGAGTCAGGAGCCCCTTCCAAAAGCAGCGTGCGTGAGTCTGGAGAGAGGAGGTTCAAGCCTCCGAGCTCCACAGGATTGAGAGCTCTCAACAGAGAGTGGTGGAAAAACACTGTTGATAAGGCTGTCTGGAGCCAGCCTGTGGAAGGCCTTGGGTTTCAGGACAGAGGGTTTGGACTGGATCCTGGAGGCAGAGGGAGCCAGGGAAGACGGAGGAAAAGGGTGGGCTTGATGAAAGAGTTCCTCAGTCACTCAAGAAAATCACTAGCTCAGCTCATTCTTCTCCTTAAAAAACAATCACGGAACTTAACTTAGCTTCAAATGTAGCCCCCACCTCCCCCAGTTCAGAAAAAAAGAAAAAGAAAACCCCATATACCAACCCTTGCAAGGCTCCCACGGGGAGTTCATGAATGCAGGTGCAAAGCACGATATGTGTTTTGCTTGGCGTTTCTGCGTGTCTATGGGTGATGCATGTCCTCAAATGAAGACAGGCTGATATGGTTAAACGCTTTCTATCAGTTATTCATTCTGACTCTCTCATAGTTACCTCTGCCCCCCCCATTCATCACCCCACTCCATTGCTTCTAGCTATCCTGGGTGAAGGATTTAGAAGAGACAGGATTCTCTTTTTCAGTCGCACCTGCGTGCTGCATGGCCTCAGAATAAGGGCTTTGCAAGAGCCCAGTTACTGCTTTCTTAAGGTCTCTGGTTATCAAGTGGTTCCTAGGAGTCTGGCACGTGGTGTCTGGCACTTGGCGTGTAGCGTATGGCATGTGTTCAGCCAGAGTAACAATGTTTATGGTGCATACAGCTTGAAGCTGGCAGCTTGCTTGTTTTCCTTCTCACGCCCATCCCTCCTGCTTAGGGCCTTCCCTCCGCTCTCCCCTTTCACTCCCCTGTTTTCTTTTAGATTTTGCGGCCCATCCTTCTCTTTCTCTTTTCCCTCCCTTTCTTTTCTTTCTTTCTTTCTTTTTTTTCTTTCTTTTTCTTTTCTTTTTTTTTATTTTTTATTTTTTTATTTTCTATCTCCTTGTAACTTTCCTTCTCTCTACAGGAACTGGGAAAGACAAGGGTGTGTGGGCGGTCATGGCGTCCCTCCAAGGAAAGTGTGAGGCTTTGGGCAAAATAGATCTCTCATTTCTTCCAAACATAGGTCTAATCTGAACGGTCTCCAGGCTTTAGAGTCCGATCCAACTTTAGTGGTTTCAGTTCAGACTCCATGAGAAAGGACGCCAGGGATGCTCTGTTGTTAGTCTAGTCTTAGAGAAAACCGACTTTCTCTGAATCTACTTGTTTCACAGAATGAGGCACCCATGTTCCCTTCCCTTAAGTCGTTACAGCCCCGAAGAGGCTCCTCCGAGGGAAATGCCTGGCTGCAGAGAAGCAAGACTTCATTAAGGATTTGATTTATCCCCAAATGATCTATTGTTATGCATCAAACATGTTTTCCCTACAAACCAGCTGGCAGGCAGCACCCAGATAAATTACTACAAGATGTAACCAGACAAGCTGTTCAAAAGGAAAACGGTCCTCTGTGTGTGGAGCTCAGGAGAGCTCATCTATAAACATGTTGGGAAATCGCTTTTGGTATAAGTTGGCTGGGAGAAATGGGAGGCAGTCCTAAACTACCAGCTTGTTGTGATATGGGACAGTTCTTTTGAGGTCATGGCCCATTGTCTCCGTGACGAGAATTAAAAAAAAAAAAAAAAAAAAAACAAGTGTCTGCTGTGTCTGCAAGAGGGACTAGGAATAACAGGCCATTTCCATAGACGAAAGCAACATAAGCCAGGCTCTTGTTTGCTGAGAGAAGGGGTTACAGTGGTTTCCCGTGCACATCAGCACACCTACTTGCTGTCCCGCTCTATTTCAGATGCATGCGCAGCATCGCACTGTGGCATAGTGCTATCCTGGTCCATATGGAGGGAAAGCTACCAGATGTAGCTTCGCAGAGAAAGAATAATAAATCACCGCCCGACCACATGCCAAATGCCAGCTCTGCAGTCTTGAGCATCTCTGAGATTCTGCTCTCGTTGATAAGATCAGAAGGCAAGCAAGCATGTACGATTTGCTTTGACAAGGTTATAAGAATTATGTCTTGTCCTGGAGAATTAAATCCTTTGCTATGGGAAGATAACCTGCTTGATAGAGTGCTTGCCAGGAGCGCATGAGGCCCTGAATCCAATCCCTAGAAGCTGTATGACAAAAGCCAGGCAGGGAGGTAACACTTGTAATCTCAGTACTGAGACTATGGAGACAGGTGGGAATCTGGAACCCAAATGATTTACATGCCTAGCCCATTTAAATAAGCCAATGCCAAGGTCAGACTCAGGAGCCCAAGGAATGACATCCCAAATCGTTCCCTAACCTCCACACTCATGTCCGTGCATGTATACCCACTCACTTACAATTAAATTCACATGTGTGTACACAGGAATTATATGTGCAACATGCCGTATAAGTTCATTATAAGCAATAACCAGCTGTGATATGTTCAACTTAAGTTAAAAGAAATTCTTCGTTCCTCCAATATCCAGCCGTAGTTTAAGTGGTCAGTAGCCACATGGGGCTTATGGCTGCTGTGTTCAGTAGCATAAATATAGATTATTTTCATTCTGCTCCTAGTTCTACTGGACAAATGGTATCCTAGAACCTGCCAGATGCAATATAGACATTTTACACATGTCTCCTGATCCATAATTTTCAAGCACATCTGTACACAGCACTAAGTTAAGGAACCACTTACCTAGAAAGACAGGAATGTTCCTTGATAGCCTGTTGGACAAAACCCTTTATTTGGAGGGCTATCCTGGCAATGTCTACAAAGCATGGCGACTGGTGGAAAATTAGGGAGTAGAGGGTAGATGAAAAGCTGCCAAGTACACAAACGTGAGAGACCTTGATGCCAGCCACAGGTGTGTCTCAAGCAAGCCTAACAGCTGGAGTAAAAGTGAGATGAAATCAGAAAAGAGGACAAACCACGCAAGAATAGCCACCAAACGATATTTTTTCCTTTAAGCATGATGAGTGGAATCTAAATGGAATTGTGCTAACATGCTTATAAACCTTCTAATGTTTCATTTAACTGCCTTGGGAAAAATCCCAGGATAGATGAAATCTATCCAGAGAAACGTAGCTAAAGCTTGAGAGGCATTCTCAGGATCATGGCAGAGTTATTCCAAACTTACTTTCCTCTTTCTTTCTTTCTTTCTTTCTTTCTTTCTTTCTTTCTTTCTTTCTTTCTTTCTTCTTTCCTTCCTTCTTTCCTTCCTTCCTTCCTTCCTTTCTTTCTTCTTGAGGACCATCTGGCTCTCTGAGGTGGGTCCAACACATTGATGCTATCATATGGCCTACTGAGAAGGGCCTCTTGGTCTTCAAAACTTACTTTCTTGTGAAAGAGCAAATACCAAGTAAGGTGGCCTTCTGTGGGGAGAAGAAAAGAACAAAAGAAGTTCCTACGCATGCCAAACGTTACTAACTACCCTCTTTATCGTATTATACTGGATATATGATTTGATTATTGCCATATCCATACAATGTAAGACAGAAATGTCCCCATTTTATACACGAGGGACAGAGGCTGTGAACGGTTAGGAACTCATTCAAGGTCACAAGCTAGTAAATCATGGACCCAAATCTTGGCCCTGGGTGGTCCAGCAAGAGTTCACATTTTCAATCCCTCCCTGGCTCTGAGGTCTGTTGGGGTAAGTAAACTCTCAGTGGCTTCCTTGGGTAAGTTTCCAAAAATAATGAGTTTTTAAATGGTATTGAGGGTTTTCCTTCTACAGTGTTTTTAGGTCATTGTAGGAAATGGTCCTAAGTATTACAGAAAGTAGCATTAAAAATAATGATAGGGGCCTGGCAAGATGGCCCTGTGGATAAAGGCATTTGCCACCCAGGTCGACCTCAGTTCTATCCTCAGAATCTACACTGAGGAAGGAAAGAACCAACTCCTTGTCCTCTAGCGTCCACATATCTGACATGGCCCTCACATGCCCACACATGTACTCACACATTTATACACACAGAGACACACATAACACACATACCTATACACAGAGGAAAGAAAAGAGTGAAGGAAGGAAGAAGGAAAGAATTATTAAAACAATGATAGAAGGACTTCTCAGATCAAGCATCTTACATGTTGTGTGAAAAAAAAAATTATAAATTAGCAAGCCCAATTGAGAACATAAGACTTTTTTGCCTCTGAAATAGAGTGCTATAGTTTGGAGCTGGAATGTTCTCCCTGTGGCTTGGTCTCTAGCTCTGTCTCTGATGGGAGTGGCAGAACTTTTAAAAAATGGAGTCTAGGCTGGGCTGTGTCGGCTCACGCCTTTAATCCCAGCACTTGGGAGGCAGAGGCAGGAGGATTGCTGTAAGTTTGAGGCCATCCTGATCAACAAAAGCGGGTCCAGGACAGCCAAGGCCACACAGATAAATCCTGTCTCGAAATATGAAGAAGAAGAAGAAGAAGAAGAAGAAGAAGAAGAAGAGGAGGAGGAGGAGGAGGAGGAGGAGGAGGAGGAGGAGGAGGAGAAGGAGGAGGAGGAGAAGGAGGAGGAGGAGGAGGAGGAGGATTCGGGGTTGGAGTCTAAGAGGAGATCATGGGTCATTGGAGAGGAGGCATGACCTTGAAAGGGTTAATAGGACTCAAATGTCTTCCTCCTCTTTTTTTCCCATCTCTCTGCCACATGATTGATTTTCTATCTGCTCCTGCCATGATTTACTGCCCTCAGGCCCCAGAACAATAAAGAGATAAGTTACCTCAGACTGAAACTCTTAAAACTATGAGCACAAATAAACCTCTCGTTTTTTTATAAATTTCTTGATGCAGGTACTTTGTTATAAGAAACAGAAAGCTGATTAATCTACTATGGAATCATTTTTTTTAAACAGTGCTTAAGTGAAAAAAGTGTCAGTGGAGGGGCAGTACATAAACTAAAGCCTGTAAGCCGGCTACTCGTTTTTTGTAAATAAATTTTTATGGAAACACAGCTGTGCCAAATCCTCTATACACAGACTGTACATGTTTTTTGCTCTGTGGTGATACGATAGAGCTGATAGAAAGCTGAAAATATTTACTATCTGTCCCTTTACATGAATGTTTGCTGTCAAATGACAGTAAGAAAGAAGAATTGTGTTCTGACAGCACGTTTTAATTTATAATCATCATTTTCAGTAGATGGAAGAGGTAGAATAGTAGTAAAATCAAACACCACTTTAGTTTTAGACATCCCCAAACCAAGGGGAGTTTATAGGTCAAATTCAGATTTTGGTACTGCAGTATTGCTGAAGTTCCAAAATTGAAAACTGAAGGCAGAACATGAAGTTGTGCACTCCTCCAACCTGTGTGAGGCAGCAGCATCGCAGATCATTAGCATCCGTTTATCGTTTGGTTTGCAAGGATTTCACTGTCCCTTCGTATAAATTTCTTGGGAAATTGTTAGCTGGTTGGAAGACTCTGGCTACACTGTGAGGCAGAATACAGAGAGCTGTGTGCACAGACTTCATGAGCCCACAGCCAGAGGAAGAGCAAGAGTGGGTGGGGAATCTGGGTAAAGTGCTATGCCACAGACCTGGCAAACCCGCAAAGACTCATGGGAGTCACAGAATCCCTATGTAACTGAAATGCAAGTACAGGGGCCTGGAGAGATGGCTCGGCAGCTAAGAGCATGATTTTGGTACATCTATATTCTCAGTGTATACATTTTAAATAATTAAAGTGTTATTCTAATAATAATAAAAAAGAAAGGATAGAACTTTGGTTCCCAGCACCCATGTTTGGCAGCTCACAGTCATCTGTAACTCCTGCTCCGGGGGACCCCATGTCCTTTTCTGGACTCCTAGGACCACCACCTGTCTGCATGCACCCCCACACAGACATACCACATATAACTAATTAAGGCAATTTTTAAAAACTTACTATTTTTTTTTTTAACAGTGAAATACATTTCAGGCTTGGCTAGAGTGTGGTTTGAAAGAAGAAGGCCCCATGGGCTCAGAGTGATGCTATTGGGAGGTGTGGCCTTGTTGGAGGAAATGTGTCTGTGGGGGTGGACTTCGGGGTTTCAAATGTCCGGTCCAGGCCCACTGTCCTTCTCTTCCTCCTGCTTGTGGGTCTAGATGTAGAACTCACAGCTACTCCTCCAGCACCATGTCTGCCTGCATGCTGCCATGCCTCCCACCAGGACGACAAACCTCCAAACCTGTAAGACAGTCCCAATGAAATGTTTTCCTTTCTAAGAGTTACTTCGGTCATGGTGTCGCTTCACAGCAATAGAAACCCTAAATAATGCAGCTAGGGAGCCCCCAGCTAAACTGACTGACTGTTCATACATTATGTGCCAGGCACGTACCCTTCTCAGCTCCTGGTTGCACACTTCGATGCCAATTCATTTCCACGGGGACTCAAGGCAGCAGGCTGTTCTCCTTAGTCCATAAAGAAAGAAAACAAAGCACAAGTGGTTTATTACCTTGCCCCAGGAGGCTCAGCAGAAGCCGAGAGGAACCGGTCTTACATTAAGGAAGTCGGAACGGAGGCACAAAATTTTGCAGCACTTACGCTGTCCTGTGCTCTGTGCGGCTGCATCTACAACCTCTTCTTCCTTTCCTGGGTTGCAGGACATGCTACAGGAAGCTGTTCCGTGAAGATATTCACTGCTTCTCTAGAGAGTCAATGGCTTGACCTAGGTTGTTACAGATGTGCGTCTGACAATCAACCCCGTGATAACAGCTCCCTGTCAAAATTAAATAAAGCAAGTCATGTAAACAGAGACAGCCACACTATGCTTTTAAAATTAATGGTTCTTTACTTAAATGTTTATACAATATATTTTGGTCATATTCTTTCTTCTCTACCAATCACTCCCAGGTTCTCTCTACCTCTCTACCCACCCAACTTCATGTTTTTCCTCCAGTCTCTAAAAAAAAAAAAAAAAAGAAAAACAAACAAAAACAGAACATCCAATAAGACAAAAACAAGAAGCACACAAAAATATGAAGTCTATTTGTATTGACTAAGTACTGCTGGCCATCGGGCTTACCTCAGAATGTGGCATATACGTAGGTGATGTACTTTGTGTCATGCCACTGGGGCAAACTAATTTTCCTTTTCTCAGCAGTTATTAATTCCAAATATCTTCTTGGTAAGGGATGGGTGCCCTGAGTTCTGAGATTTTGTCTGTTTGATTTTGTGCAGGTTTTGTGTATGCTAATACAGTCTCTCTGATGCACAAGTTCAGTCCTGTTGTGTCAGGATGACTCTGTTTCCTTGGAGCTGCCCATCACCTCTGGCTCTTGCAGTCTTTCTGCCTCCTCTTTCATATAGATCCCTGAGGCTCCAGGAAAGGGGTTTGATAAAGACATCTCATTTAGGGCTAAGTGCTCCAAAGACTTTTACTCTCTGAGCATTGTCCAGTTGTGGGTCTCTGTGTTAGTTACCATCTAGTGCAAGACTTTTCTCTGATGAGGGTTGAATGATATTCTGATCTATGGCTATAGCATTATATCATTATGAGACACTTTATTGCTATATCCCTTTAGCACAATACTAGAAGTAAGTCTTCCTCTAGGACACATGACCTATGTAGTTGCAGGTTCTTGGCCACTTTAACAATGACAGGTGTAGGTTTCACCTTATGCTATGAGCCTTAATTCCAATTTTTAACAAGAGGTTGGTTATTAAAAAAAAAAAAAAAAACATTTGTACCACGATTGCACCAGTATGTCTTGCAGATGGGTCACAGTTGTAGGTTACAGGATTTGTAGCTAAGCGATGAGGATGATTTCTCTCCTCTGGTAGTGTGAAAAGTATCTTCTAGCTTCGTGATTGTATGAGTGAAACTTCTAGTTGGGACTCCAGCTCAATTTCTCCATGTTCAATGACAAATTAAATTGTGCCGTCAACGATAGGGCCTTACCATCAGGTTACATTAAGTAACCAATAGCCTTGCAAATAGTCTGTAGTATTTGAGATTGGGGGGGCGGGGCGCGGGTGCCTATGGACACCTTTTGGCCAACAACTCAACAAGATGTATCCCATTCCTGTTACTAAACGTTTTACTTGATGACATATGGTATAGTGTCTAGTTGGGGCAAAGGACATCATCATTCAAACAAAGTGCTGTGTACAGAATAGGAAAAAAGTCCTCAGCGATTGTTGTGTTTTGAATAGGAATGGCCCACATGGGCTTATGTATTTGAATGTTTGGTCATTCAGCAATGGATTTACTTGACAGGGATTAGGAGGTGTGGCCTTGTGGGAGAGGAGACGTGGCCTTGTTGGAGAAAGTGTGTCACTGGTGGTGGCCTTGGAGTTTCAAATATTCACGCCAAGCCTGGGGTTGTTCTCTCCCTGCTGCCGATGGATCCAGATATAAAACTCTCAGCTCCTTCTCCAGCCTGCACACTGCCATGCTTCCCGTCTTGCTGATAATGGACGAAGCCTCTGAAACTATAAACAAGCCCCAATGAAATGTTGTCCTTTGTGAGAGTTGCTGTGGTCATGGGTGCTCTCTTCACAGCAATAGAATACTGACTGAGACTACTGACTAATAAAAGGTTAGTATCCAGACTATATAAAGAAAAAAAAAATAACCCTGAACTTCAAGAAAACAAATACTCCAATTTTTGAAAATGGGGCACAAAACATAGAATTTTAAAAATACGAAGCACAAATGGCTGAGAAGCACTTAAGTAATGTTCAATACCCTCAACCATAGCAGAATATAAATTAAAACTACTTTGAGAATTTCTCTTGCGCAGTAAGAATAGCTATGAAACAGTAGGGTCCACAAATTAGATGATAGCACATGCTGGCAAGGGTACCGGGAAAGCGGTGCACTTGATCTGGTGCACTACAAATTGGTACAACCACTATGGAAATCAGTGTGACAGTTCCTCAAACAGCTAAAAATCTGTCAACCTCAAGAACCAGCCATACATCTCTTGGGCATATACCCAAAGGACTCTGAATCTTACTCCGGAGATGCTTGCTTAACCATGTTCACTGCTGCTCTATTCATAATAGCCAGAAATAGGAAATAGGCTACTGTTTATCAACTTATGAATGGATAATAAAAACCGAGGTACATTTACCCAACTGAGTATTATTCAACTGTTAAGAAAAATAAAATTAGGCACTTTTCACATAAATAGAGGGAGCTAGAAACAATCATCATGAGTTAGGTAACCTAGACCCCAAAATACAAATATTGCATGTTTTCTTTTCTATGCAGAAGTTAGTTTTTAAGCTTTAGATAAGTATGTGCTTCAATCCAAATAACCACGGAGGTTATATAGCTAGCAAGGGACCAAGGTTCAGGAGGGGATCTTTCAAGGAAAGAATGCATAGTGCTATGAAAAAATAAAGGGGAAACTAAGATAATAGAATTGAATGGGGGAGGGAACAGGATAAAAGAGGGAATATAAACGTGTTCTGAAACAGATACATATATGAAGGGATTTTAAGTGGAGTTACCATTACCATTCATTGGGGGGAGTTTCTACATAATTTCTTCTCGTGCAATTAAAAATACATCACAGACAACCACCACAAATCAAAATGCAAAGTTATGGAGCCCAACACTAATGGATACATCTACAAAACAACTCCCTTGCCTCAGGCTCAGGGAGCATTTTAGAAGAAGAAATGGAAAGATTTTAGGAAGCAGAGGATCAAGGAGTTTCTCGTGAGATTGTGTCTCCCAGTCAGACCAGAAGCTATGGCCATATCGTCTCCCCAGCGTGACTGCCCAAGCATAAGCTGAACAAGGACAACAGTCTTGCCAACGTGGACTGAGGAAAGACCACAAGGACTCAACCTTACATGAAGACTACAGGCAACTAAGGAATGCTGAGAGTGCAAGAAATAATCTTCCTAAGGGCAGATTACACCAACTGGCTATCTGGTGTTAAAAGGTTAGTCCTGAAAACACACATACAAATAACATTATACAACCTGAGCAAGCTATATATATATATATATGCATAGATATGCATTTAACAAAAATTAATGGAACAAAGAGCTGTGAATTTGAAAGAGAGAACAAGGAATGGTATGTGGGAGGGTCTGAATGGAGGAAAGGGAAGAAGAAACTGTAACTATATTATAGTCTTAAAATTAAAATATCTTATTTTAAAATATGAAATATTAGGAAAAAAACTTAAATGGAAATTTTTGCTAGTCATATTGAAGCTTGAGGCCTTGCATCATCAACAACGCCTGGGTACTTGGTATAAATGTACATCTATGGGGCTGGGTATCGCGCTCAGTGATAGAACATTTGCCTCTTAGGCAAGATGCCAGATTCATTCTATTCACACACACACACACACACAGACAGACAGACAGACAGACACACACACACCTGTGTGTGTGTGTCTGTCTGTGTGTGTGTGTGTGTGTGTGTGTGTGTGCACGTACGCTACCATCTCATGTTCCATCTTCAACATGACCGAGTCAGATTCTTCATTTTAACAAGATGATCATCTGGTAAATACCTGATAACTATTCCATCTTTCGTCACAGTATGATTACCATGGGCACTCTCAAAGGTATAACAACTTGAGGACCGTTGGTTAGGCAAGAACACCAGGCCGACTGATGAAAGTTTGATGTTGTAAGGTAGGTCAGAGGCATCTGCTCTATGGAGAGGTTCAGTGGTTCAGTCTGGTTGCTTTTAAGAACCTTGGTGCCTCTACTTTTCAAGCCATTTAGTTTAGTTACAGTGGGACACAACCTCTGTGTTTTGAAGTTTGAAGAGGCAGAGGTGATCCCTTCTGAGAAATGAACCGCATTACAAATGGAGCTGATGTGCTTCTGTTGGCCTCAGGCCTTTCCTATAAGACGGTTCCTCTTCTAGAACCCTCTTCAGTTGAGTAACTCCTACTTACTTTTAGGGTTTCAGTTTCAACTGTAAATTCCCTTCCCTGCAGGAAACCAGAGTAGGTTCCACTCCTACAGTGCCAATTCTCCGATCCGTGGTTACTGTTGTTTTCTGGGTACTTTTCTCTGTGTCCCATCTGACTCAGTGCTCCGTCATGAGAATATCGCAGCCCCCTTATTCAATGAACACTCAGTCCACAATGGCCACAAGTGTCCAAGGCTGTGTCCTTCCCACCCTCGTTAAAAGCAAGTTCAATATAGCTACATCCATTTTAAAGGTGACCATCTGACCATCTGAGGCTTATGGGAATGAATTGACTTGGCTCAGGTCATACTGTTTGTTAGTAGCGCCAAATGCAGTATTTGGCACATAAGTTGCTTAGTGATTTGTAGAGATGGGTGAGTTACCCTTCTGTCCAGTCTCCCGACATCTTCTCTAATGAGAGTTAAAAAAACACACTGATGTCCTCTTTCCTTACTCCTTGCCCCTAGGCCATAATTCTGGGAACACACCCTTGACATCTTTCAGATTCTCTGCCATAAAAATAAATGGTTTGAATGTGCTGATGTTTCTGTGTCTGGATGGCAGCAGCTTCCACATTAGAGACTTGCATTCTAGCTTGCTCTACAGAGTCTGTTCAAAGGAACAAATTAAACAACATGGAGTGTTTACCGTTTCTATCGTATTCCCAATGTATATGCTTTCAGTACGCAGCCTCGAGCTTTGTTTCTCTACCTGAAGGCAGAGGATATAGCGAGGAATGGGACTGTGACAAACAATGTTAAATCTTTAGTCATGCCATGCAATTTTAGAAATGAAAATAAGCATTATTCTCCAATCCTAAATGAACTATTTAGACCAAGAATTAACATATTTAAAGTTATTATCAAATATACCTACTTCTAACTCAGTAATCAAATGCAGTAGCATTAATGTAGTCTGTGTTTCTAAATATACCCCAACTGTATACTATGGACACAGAGTATCTCATTTCATGTTCTGCAAGATGCTTTGAGATTTGTACTTTAATATACATTTTATACATGACAGTTGCAATGTATTTAAAGGAACTGAAAATAAAGTTTGCAGTTTATTAGAGTTTGGAGACTGGAGAGTTGAGGAATTTTCAGGTCAGCTCCAGGACAACCTCAGAAAGAAGGCTCTGTAAGGGCTCAGACAACGTGTCAGGAAAGTGGTGTTCCTCGTGTTCAGTCCTGGATTTAAAGCAGGGCCTCAGACGACCAGACAGTGTCAAAGGTCTGGGAATGGGTGATAATTCAAGAATGAGGTGGCACCTGCTGAGATGACTTAGCAAGAAGTGACCGGTGTTGGCAGAAGGGGTGCTGAGAGAGCCTTGTGGGGGGAGGTGGATGACCATCTCTGGTGAGAAGGGAAGGACAGACAAGAGGTCCTGGCTCCCAGGCCTGAAAGGAGTTGGCTTCATATTTACTTGCATAGTCACTGTGTCCCAACTGATTTCTGGGTATGAAGTTAATGACAGGAAAATCCACTTCTGGGTAAAAGATGTAGTCTATCTAAAGCAGAATCGTGTGGCGCAATTGCTCAAATATTAACATAGCCCATAATTTCAAACTGTGACCAGCGTGATGAAAGGGAGGAAGGGCACAAGGTAATACTAATTACAAACATACCACAGGGAAATCTGATCTCATTTGGGGTGTAGGAAGGTCTGTCTTGGAGAAAGACTTACAGAGGGAGAGGAGGGGGTTGGAAAGGAACATTCTAGGCAAAAAGAACAGCTTGTGCAAAATGACGGAGGTAAAAGAAAGATGACTCACTAGAGAAAATGAAAGAAATCCATTATGGCTTGAGCCCCAGATGGTGAGAAAATACTGCTGTCTTGGAAGAAGCAGAATTCTCAGAAAGTGTGGGGAGGAGGATAGGACCTTCTACCTTGAAAAACAAGCAGAGTGATCCCAGCCCGTGGACACTTGAGTTCAAGCTACGACCAGAAAAACTGAAACTATTTACCTATGAGACCGCACTTTTCCAATCTGCCTAGTCTATGAACGCACAGGGTCCCAAGGCAGCTCTCACTCTACTGCTTGACAAAGACAAATATCTTGGGTAGGGCCAGGAATGAAGACAGCCTTTCCAAAATCACTGGTGTTCTGGAGCGACTAGCGTTCTGCTGAGCTTGTAAAAGTGTTTGGAATGCTGCTGTTCAAATTGAGGTCTTGGACCCATAGAATTGGAGTCCACACACAGGTAGGGCTTGGGAGTGTGTCCAGTGATTTGGTTTTTAATACTTTTTTTTTTTTTTGCACTGCTGTGACCAGAAATGTCCATCAGAAATAACTTCAGGAAGATTTATTTTTGGCTTGTTGTTTCAGAGAGTTCAGAACATAGTTATTTGGTCCTATAGCTTTGGGAGAGCAATGTGGCAGAGAGAATATGGAAAGGCAGAGGAAAGCTGTTCACTGTTAAGTGACCAGGAAACAGTGAGGGAGACAGTGATCACCTAAGGGTAATATATTCACTCCTAGTGACCCATTTCTCTATGGCACACTTCCACACTTCCTAAAGTATCGACAGTCTCCCCAGATGGCATCACTAGCTGCTGCCGACCAAGCATTTGGGGGGACTGACTTGGTGGCGACTTCACAGTAATGCCTAACAAAGTCGTACAGTTACAATTCAGGCAGTCCTTCCTGGTTTGGAAAAGAGGTCTTCCCACATCGGGCACTTGAAAAAAAAAGGTTTAAAATTATAGATAAGGATTCCGTGCTTGGGATTCTGGGT
Organism: Acomys russatus; assembly: GCF_903995435.1. Taxonomy (NCBI): domain Eukaryota; kingdom Metazoa; phylum Chordata; class Mammalia; order Rodentia; family Muridae; genus Acomys; species Acomys russatus. The sequence continues at coordinate 10,887,155 of NC_067167.1, read as the reverse complement.
TTCATGGCTCAGGACAGGAGCTGGGTATGGACAGTTTGGAAAACCTCTCCAGTGACTCTGGGTTCAACCAAGGTGGAGAACCAAGGGGACAAAACTGATTCACAAATGGCAGCCCACAAGTAAGCTGGACCAGAGGCACCTGCAAGGCTTATGACCAACCTCCAGGCTTCTATCATCAGACCTATCACGCTAGAGTTTATAAGGATGGCACCCAAGTATAGATACTTAAAGAAGATTCTCCTGGTACTTACAATGACAAATGAGAGTATCTGGTAAATTATTTTTTAATTCTGGAAGTCCTGGTTTGGATTAAGTGTCAAGGATTATTTGTTTCTATAATGTTCCACACACAGCTGCTGACTTGAGGGCCACACTGTCAATACTAAGAGTTCAGGGGACATAGTGAAAGACTGGATACTCTCCTCTAAAATCTACCAAGGAAGGCTATACCAAAACTTGCTAGCACACAAAACCTGGTTTACTGCTCCATTCTCCTTAGCGAATATCATTTTCCCTTGGCCAGAGAGTGGGCTTTCTCATCTCTAGACTTAGCCCATGTTAGGCGCCCAATAAATGTATTCCGAGTTCATCAAATACTGTGATGTCCTTAGGGTCTGAGCTGCAGAGCCAGCTGAAGGTGGGACGTTGCTGTAATGCGGGCCTGCTGCCACTTCCACTCATAAATTCCAACTGGCTGGGGTCCAATGTGAAGCCGCGTGTTAGCACAACCCGCTCTGTAGGGGGTAGGGTCAAAGCAGGCCTCTGGAATATTAATAACTCTTCTTCATCGTGGCCACAGCTATGGTATTTACAGACCCACGAAGGACAGGAGACAGCCTCAGGTTGCTCACACAGCTATGGACTCCAAGGACTCGCTCTGCTCCAAATGGAGCATGTATATTGCCGGCTCCTGCCAAAAGCCATATGGTTCATTAGCTTTTACTATATGGAGAAATGCACCCAGGCCTGGTGCTAAAATGACACGAGAAACCTGATTTGACAGCAACGGTCAAAAGAAAAAGCACACAGCGGGAACGGAAGAACTCCGGGGAGCCCTGTTCATGCCTTTTGGAATAGGGGAGGTATGCCTGTACCTCTCAATGGGGAGGCCCAGGCTGATTGGAATCTGACAAGGATTTATTGCCTCAGAAACTTTTTTCAGGCATTTGGTTCCATCCCCGGAATTCTCTTTGCACAGTGATGGATGTGTTTCTCCCGGATGGCTTTTGATCTGTGACTATTTGTCTAGTTTGTGAGCTACATATGGAGATGGGTTTGGGAGAGAGTGAGAAAGAGAGAGAGAGAGAGAGAGAGAGAGAGAGAGAGAGAGGAGAGAGGAGAGAGAGAGAGAGAGAGAGAGAGAGAGAGAATGAGATAAATAGGAGAAGGAACAAAAAAAAAAAAACCACCTCACAAAATTGGGAAAGGGGATGAGAATTCGATTAAGCATAAGATTACAGGGACCCCAGGTCAGGGTTTTCCCTACTCTTTGGGTGGTGCTGTTTGTACAAAAGGGTGACCTTGGTGTCTTTTGAAGCCTAATTGTGTAACGGATGCCTTAGCCTGCCTCCAAGAACATAGAACTAGTATGACCTTTCACATCATCTGAAATAACCTACTGCTTATTGTCACCATGAAATCACACCTCTAGTTTTTCCCCTAACCCTATAACTCTCTAAATCATCCTCCGCTTCCCCCTCCCTCATCCACGTGAGTCATGGACCCCCGCACCTTGTAGTCCACGCACTTCTGTGTTAACTACAGCAAAGGGTTTCTTCCTCGGATCCCCCTTTCTCTTCATCATCCTAAGCCCTTACATGGGCTGTGTGAATATTTAGATAACTGCTTCATACTATGCCAGCTAAATACACAACCCGCATGTCTCTTGCTTAGGACCACGTCCCAGCCACCTGCCTTGTCCCTGGAACACAGTGAGGGCTCTGGATAGATGCGTGGGTGCAACTGCCTCTCTGTGCCTTCCACATAGTCATTCTCTGAATCTCACCAGAGATGGATAACCACTGGCCTTTAAACAGACCACCTGCCTCAGCATCAGGGGGGAAGGGGCAGAAGGGAGGAAGACAGAAGGGTGTGTACTCAGATTCCTCGGCCCAGGACCCAAACTGCGCATCAGGCCGCGAGCGAGCAAAGGGAACAACTTGGCCATGCTGAGGCTTAAAGCCATGGCCCAGCTGACTTCAGATCCTAGTCAAGCTTACGGATCCCAACAAAACCAGCCTTCAGACCAGACGTTGTCCTTGGAGACCTGGCTCATACCATCCAGGAGTTGCCCTCTCTCCACATACAGAAGAATGCTGAGAGCAGGGCCTGCATGCCTGAAACCAACCACTGAAAGCCCAGACCTGTGCTTTTTTTTTTTTTTAATTCTTACAGAAGGAGAAAGCACTCAGGTCACCAGTTGGAGAGGGAACAGGGATGGGTCACATGAGCCCAGGAGTGAAGCTGGCTTCATGGGAACAAAGGAAAGCTTTTGTACACTCTGAGTTGGCAAACAGCTTTTCTCACGTTCGGTCACCTGTGGCTCGGTTAGCAGTGGCACCCAGAGATGACAAATCCTTCTGAATGTTTAATGGAAACTGAGTAAGTAGAATGCGCATGTGCAGACTACTGGCTGGTTTCTTTTTAACAGCAAACAAAATACATACAGAGAGAGCGCGTTCAGTCTCTTGAGCCAACATTTGCAGCTCCTAGGTGGAAAGCCAATAAGGTTGCACTCAGCTCGGGAGGGTCCTAGAATAGGGTGGCTCTGAAATTATACTTGTAATGAGGTCCTCTTGTCACTAGTTAGGGCTTCTCCACAGACCTCTCTTCTGGAAGACAAAAAGGCTTGGCAGTAGCTCGGCTCTGGTCAGTGGGACCTAGTTGTTGGCAAGCACCCACCCAGTGGTTCTCAATCAACGTTTCTAGTGTGTGTTAAGTTGCCCAGAAGACCTGAGTAACACAGGACTTACTGGGACCCATACCCAAGACTCTGATTGTCAGCATCTAGGCCTGGGAATCTACGTTTTCTTACAAACCACTGGCGATAATTATGATGATGGTGGTAAAGGTGCTATAGACATGCCAAGCACAACCACTCCTGGCACTCAGTTCTTGTGGCCTTTCATGTCACTTGTTCCAATCACTTTCACTGTCTTCCTTGGGTTGAATACATAACCAGATGTCCATCTCAATTGCTGTTCTTTTTTGAGGGGTTAAATGTACGCCAGGCATTCTTTAAATGCTGTACTGATTCAGTTTCAGTCTTACCATTAGGACAAAACTGAAGCCCAGAGAGAGTGGATGACTTACCCCAAGGTCACACAGCTTGGCGAACAGTAAAGCTGAAATCCAGACCCACTGTGTCTCACTTCAGAGCTTGGTTGTCATGCAATGTATAGACCAAACTGGGACTCTTAATGGAAGTGTATGAAAGCATTGTTAATGAATACCACAGCGCAAGACATACACCAAGATAGGTAAGCCAATATATAAAAGGCTATCCAAACGGAGTTTGCACAGATTCTTGGACCTAAGGAGAAGACAGAAAGGCCAGAATTGAGGACAGCTAGAGAAAGACTTGAGTTCACCCAGAAGTGTGTCTACAACGGAGTTTGTCAGCTTCCATTCCAGCCTTTGCTCTACTTCATGTAGAGCAAAGCAAGGGACTACCTCCCCCCCGCCACCCCCAGAATTCTCTATTATTGGTTTGCATCCAGTGCCAAAACTGTAGAGAACCAACAGGAATGAATGCTTAGTCCTTTAGGTATAGAATTCAGATATAGACATTTCAAAAGAGAAACTGAGCTATGGTTTTCAAGAACTTTTGAATTCAGGGGTTATGTGCAAAATCCTATCCACCAGGTTGGTTTTTACATAAGAGAAGCAGCTGTTGGGCACTTAGCCCTCTTTGATTTTAAAAAAAAAAAAAAAAAATCCTAATTCCTTTAGACTTTTTTTGTCTGTCCCAAGTGCAAGATTTTCTAAGCAGGCTCAACAGTACCCTCTAGTGTACAAAACGGGAAGACAGGAGCCTCAAGAAGATGAGGAAGAAAAGGGAGAAACGTCTTCAGAAGACCCTTGAAGTAATAATATCCATGTGTCTTCTGAACATGAATAGCTAAGGTGATGCTTCTGGTAGGATAGAGCTCTCTCTGTGAAGTGTCAGCACTCTGCAGTATTCCATCCACATATACCCCACAGATGTCCACTGAGCTAGAAGTGCACTGTGCACTGTGATATTAGCCACCCCCAGGCCCACCATACTTATGATTTCAGTCAAGGCTCCGTAGAGATATGCAGAGCTATGTAGAACCTATTACCTATACACTGTTAACCACTGAGCTCTCCTGACCTCAATAAATGCCATGTTACTCCCTGGGCAATGGCCATTGACAAAAACAGAAGCAAAGCCCTTACCTAAAATCCCTATATGATATATGGTAGCAGTCTTGACACACAGGCTTTGGTTGTTTCACTTTGCTCCGCAGAGATCATGACTTATAGCAGAAATAGAACCAGAATAAAAGGGTTGGATGATGAGTAAAACCAACCTCCTTATCAGTAGTGCTGAGGTCTGGAGGCATCTGCAGAGCTCCAAGAGGCCAAGTGTGGGCTCCAGCAGGGTGATTAGCCTCCTCAGGAGTCCCTTTGTACCGCATACTCTGTTCCTCTCTTCTTTCTCTATCAAAGTTCAACTCCACCTAAGACTTATCCCACAAGTCCTTCTCTTCAGATGTTCTCATGAATATTGCAACATTTCCTTTCTGACTTTTAACAAAATCACCTTTCTGTCCCTTCATAAAAAAAAAAAAATGCATTAAACATCCTGCCTATCCACGACTCCTTACTAAAGAGAACAGAACTTTCCCGATCTAGCCAATGGACAGCACGTTCTCCACAGTTGTGTGGAAAGTGGGAACTGACTCTGACATGAACTCTGGTGCCCCCTATTTGACCGCTTCCCCTTGGTGGGGAGGCCTGGTGGCACTCAGAGGAAGGGGAAGCAGGCTACCAGGAAGAGACCTGATAGGCTGTGATCATATGATGGGGGAGGAGGTCCCCTTCTGTCACAGGTCTAGAGGAGGGGAATAGGGTAAAAGAGAGAGGGAGGAAAGGAGGAATGGGAAGATACAAGTGAAGGGAGAGCAATCGGGATGTAATCTGAATAAGGTGTTTTAAAATATATTTTATTAATTTATTCATATTACATCTCAATTGTTATCCCATCAGAAACAAAAAGGGCAAAGATCATAACCTGGTGGAACTCGAACTCACAGTTTCTAGAGAGATAGATGAGGAGGCAAAGAGTAGACAGAGCAGCTCAGGTCTAAGGAAGACCTCAGTGGATGAGGACAGAGTAAGTGATGAGCACATTGCTTCATAGATCACACACAGTCACACTCTCCCCACGATCGCCAGATGTCCCTGCACAGCCTGGCTCATGGTAACATGTGTAGATTGAATTTATTGGAACTATTACAACCCTAGGTATTATTTATTGCTCTTAATGTGTTTTACTTTACTCTCCTGCTATGCCATAACTGAGTAGAAAGTTAAGTTTCTATCTTCCTTTGAAGCAGTTTACTTAGTGGAGTTATCCCATCGCCCAGTGATTGATGAGCGCAAGGCCAAACACGCTATACCTCTCTAGCTGTGGGATGATTTAATTAAAATTTCACTGCTTTGTGGATTTGCTCACTCACTCAACTACTGTTTGACTTACGGAGTCCCTTTATATGACAGACTCTGTATTAGAGAAAGAGTAAGTAGTAAGCAACATAGGCATAGCGCCTGCCTTCCTGGAGCTTGGTGTCTGCTAGAGACTTAGAGAGTGTTTAGATGGGATTACACGGTGTGAATGTTCTTGGTGACGTCAGTGGCTGGATGCTTAGTGAGTACAACTGTGCTGCGATTGAACTCCGCCTCCAGGGCCCTGAATGGGGAAGAGCATCGCGCTCAGTTGCTGTTGTGTGTGCTTGGTTTCAGGGGCAACTTTGCTGAGTGGATTAACTAGCTGAAGAATGAACCTCATGCATCACTACTGAGAGTTTCCTTGAGAACATCAATAATAATTACAGTAAAAAGGAATTGGTACCCATGAAAATACCTACAACCAGATAGGCTCCTGTTGCATGGAGATTATAATGTACCTTATAATCACTGCTTGGTGCTGCCACCCCATCCCCTCCCAAGAAACTATGGTGTTTAGCATCATTCTTTCCATTTTAAATGTGAGGAGACATGGGGTTCAGGCATCTGAAGTCACTTTCCCAGAACTTTATAAGCACAGATAGTAAAGGAACCAGTGGCCTGAGGACATAATTTTCCTTCTCTTTTATGAGTAAGTTTTATTCTGTCTCTACATCCCTTTTCTATCACTGGGGAACACAGCCTTCTTTTTCGCGCAAAGCTGGAAATGAATGAGGTGATGAGATCTACTTGATGTGTCTCAGCTGGAAACAGGGATGGCGGCTATTAGCTGAGGCTGAGGTCCTAAGGGTGGTCCTTATCAAGCCCAGCAGCACAGGAGCCCAGGCATCTCTGACACGAACACTATCTTGTTTTCCTATCCGCGTTCCCCAAAATAAAGCAAAGGAGACAACTGGATCTCTTGAAGCCAAAGGACTGAATGTTGCTGAGCTCAGTGAATTTTGACGTCGAGCTTGGACAAATAGGGCCCCAGAGAGGGCCTTTGTCACTTAGTCTGTTTATTTGATAATCCCAGCTCTGTTTGGTGTCCCACCCCCTCCCCCCCCCCCTGCACCCCTACCCCCACAAGTTTTCTTGCTGGTGCTCCAACCCTAGTTTGTGAACTTCTTCCTATCACATGCAGTGGCCCACTTTATCTTTAAATTCTGCTTTGGGAAATCAACCATAGACTGAGCTGGAACCTGCTTCAAAACCCTCAAAACCTCATTTTAACTTCCTCTCTTAGAACCTGTATTAGCTACTTTTTCTCTTTCCTGTGGCCAAAGACCTGACAAGAGGCAGCTTCATGGAGGACAAATATTTTCTAGCACATGGGTTGAAGGCACAGGCCATCAATTCAAGGAAAGCATGACCACTGAGCTGTGAAGTACAGGGTCAGCTGCCTAGAAACTCACTTCTTCCAGCCAGGAGGTACTCCTAAAGTTACCACAACCTTTCAAAATAGCATTACAGCTGGGGCCTCGGAAGGACAGTTTACACAGAAGCTATAACAGGGACCATTTGGAAATCAAATCTGCGATGGACACTAGTGCTGCCTCCATATTATGCTTAGGATGTGTGTTGTGCCGCCCACTTGGGTAACACGTATATCCATCCAGTGCACTTAATTCCTTTTATTTTAATTTCCAACTGAGCAACAGTATCTGCCCAATCATAGGCGGATGTATTTTGTCTTTTTCTAATAAATGTTTATTGTACTTGATTAGCTACAGAGAAGTCGCACATCTCTTATCGGCGGGATTGCATGCCGAGGCTGCATCGTTAGGTGACTGATCATCGTGCAGGGCCTCACAGCTCGTGCTCACACAAAGTTAGATACTACAGCACGTTAGATATCTACCAATCCCAGACTACAACACACTATGATGCATTTCTGTATTAGTGCATACAGTAAGCAATTGTAACAAGATGGTAAATATTTGTAGATCTAAACATATCTAGTACCTGAAAGCAATGGTAAAAATATTGCGTAGCCTATCAAATCCTATGTGCTGTACAAAATTGCCCTGCTGTTCTGATTATACAGGCGACTGAGCGAGATGTTTGTGCCATCATGACAATGTGTTGAGCTACAACATGGAAGGACTGCATGGCACTAAGTAATAGAGATGTTGAACTAGATCATAATTTTTTTGTGGCTGTACTATGTCTTCTCTTTTGTTTACCAAGGCACCATTATGTGGCCTATAATCAAATATTATTTGCATAATGTATTTTAGTACCGTCATTGCCCATGTATCTGCATTGGCACTGGCGGGATGCGTTGCCTATTTTGGGAAACATCACATATGTTCCTTCTTGGTGTGGAGTATCTGAAAGCAGGGTCCAGCCTTCAGGTAGGATTTGGCAAACATTTTCAGCACTTTTCCTCATATGTTATTATGTAAAGTTAATTTAATACCATCAATAGTCTATATCCCTAGTTGGTTTGAGAAAAACTTCAAATTCTATGCTTTCATTATATATGCGTAACCTGACATTTTCACCAATCTGCGTTTCCGTTAGCTTTCTTAGCAGACTGTATTTCTAAATATCCTATTGGCCCTTTACTTCCTTAAGTCATCCTAGCCCATCCAATGCTGTTTCATCCTTGTCTGTTTATTTACTCCTTTGGAGCCGTATGCGAGAACGCTATCGATTCTTGCCATGTGTCATCCGAGCTGTCAATTTCATCTGTAAAGATTTTTTGATTCTGTTACCTTTTTTGCTTTATTCCTAGCCTCCAACCATCCATACAGCTGGTAACGCATATTCCGTGTCTTCATGCAGATGACTGACAGATGCGTGGCCCTAGAAACCTGTTTTCCGACTGATATTGGCCTGTTCGTCCAGTACTAGATACTGTAATCAAATCTGTCTCTTCATTATTAATCCTCCGGAGATTTTTCATTGCTTAATATATTGACTCTATAATCCTCTTCCATTACTTACCTCCTACTTATTAAGTACTATACACATGAGCACGTCTAATCTTTTTAAGGATTACTAAAGAATTATTTAATGGTCAGTTGCCTATGAAGTTATAATTATGTCAAATTGGTACCTCTTTATCCTTCGCTTGTATCAAACACTTGGTGTATTCAGACAAGTTTTACAAAAATCAACTTAGTGGCAGATGTTACTAGTCTTAAGCTTTGGAGGAAGCGGGAAGTTATTGAAAAGTACTAAGAGGGTGACCTGATTAGTAAGTAGATAGAGAAGAAAAGATCCAAACTGATACCTACCTAACATCAAACTGAATGAAATAAAAGGGGAATGTGCCTGCTCCTAAGGGATTGGGGTTTTTTATTATAGAAATAAGGGAGAGCACAGGGAAAGGCATCTGGAAGAGTCCAGAGTAAACACAACTGAGCAGGCCCGTGTGAGAAGACAAGGGAGGGGAGAGCCAAGAGGCCTGAAGAGCAAGAACCAGAAATGGACAAGAGACAACGAAGCCATACCCAAATGACTGAGTTATACAGGGAAGAGAAGCTGGGGGCAGGGGGAAGTCCAGCCTTGTCCCTGAACTGAAGAGTTTAGGACAGGGGGCTGGGGCAATACTGAGAGAGGCTGGCAAACAGCTTCTGTTTGATATGTTAAGAGGCACCTCAGCCAGTTGTCTGGGCTTGAGACCTAATGCCAAGCCCATCAGCCCATCGGTTTCCAGTGTAGGATGGTAGGCTTAGAGTGGAGAACAGGTTTGGATTTACAGGCACATCTGCTCTCAAGTTTGTTTTAACAAAGTGTCTGTATTTGCTAAGCTGAAATGTAACAGCTATCCTGGAAAACTAGCAAATCTTTTGCCGAGGGCTTTGATTTAGAAAATAAAAACTGCAGTCATATAACATACACAGAGGCAAGGATTTTGCAAAAGTAAAGATGAGGCCTTCTTTGACCTTGGGAAACAAAAGCATCTTGAGCCAGGCACGAGCTGTACAGCTAACGGCAGTATTTTTTAAAGTGGGAGGGCTGATCAAGAAACCAGAATTATGAGTAAACTTCCCTATGATCTTTGACTGTGGCACAATTTTAGGAGGAAAAAATTAAAATTAAAATAACTGTTGTCTAGATTTGTTTCCCTGAACCCAAAGCTATTACTCTTAACTTGGCTCTCTGGGTGAACAATGCAATAATATCATCTCGTCAACCTCTGGAGTTCTAACACACACCTGCGCGCGCGTGTGCGCGCGCGCGCGCACACACACACACACACACACACACACACACACGGACTTACAGGCATTGCTATGCCCAGTCAACATTACACCTATTTCAAAAAGATGGAGAATAGCTGTTGCCTCTGAAAGTAAAAACAACCTAGTAGCTATTCCATATAGACTTCAGGCAACTTTCTCATTTGGGAAAGAGTGCTGTTATCTGCTTTAAAAAAAAAAAAAAAATCTATTTATTTATTATTATGTATACAGTGCTCTGCCTGCATGTACACCTGCAGGCCAGAAGAGGGCATCAGATCCCAATATAGATTGTTGTGAGCCACCATGTGCTTGCCGGGGAATTGAACCCTAGCATTCAGGGAGGCAGGGGCTGGTGGATCACTGAGTTCGAAGCCAGCCTGGTCTACAAAGCGAGTCTAGGATACCCAAGGCTACACAGAGAACCCCTGTCTCAAAAAACAAGAGACAAACGAACAAAAAACAAAAACAAAAAAAGAAAGAAAAAAGAAAAAAAAAAAAAGAAAGAAAGAAAAATAGACAGTACTCTTAACTGCTGAGCCATCTTTCCAGCCCCTGGGATATCTGCCTTTCAGTGGGTACAGTTTCTGGCAGTCGTGGCACTGTCTTCTAACACATAGAGGGTGGGTAGAAAGCAAAATTTTCCAGAAGGAGAGACTGTGTTTCCAGATTCTAAAAAAATGCACTTGGCCATGGAGTTCATGCAAAGCCCTTGAGGACCCTCTGTTGTTGCAAGGTTGTGGGTTGCTAGGTCTGGGATAACCTGGGACAGGCTGCGTTGCTCACCAAATTTTTAAATGAAGTGCTTCAGTGAGGGGACATGGGGTAAGCTTGCCTGGCTTTCTCTCAGGGTTGGCAAAGCCATCAACATAGTTGCTGTGTCAAAAACCTCATTCAAGGTATGGGCAGCAAAAAAAACATGGAACAACTTCGTCAGACCAGATGGCCTGACTGTGTGGGAGGAAGCCAGGCCCCTACCAAAGCTTGTTTAAGGTGATCTAAACATTTTTAATAACAGTTTGATTTAATTTTTTTCCCACCTGCTTCTAAAGAGGCGTGCAGCCAACTCTAAAGAACCCTGGGGGACTTGTTGTTCTTGAAACTGCTGTATATCCGTTGTTCTGTTCTGTGGTCCTCTTGTGATGCTTCCAAAAGAGCTTATGCCAGCATTATCCCAGGATCCTTGTGATGTCAGGACCACCCTGCAGTCTAGAAGATGTGAAATTGGACTCGACCTGTAATGTGAAAATGCTTGACTGCCAGAGCAAGCAGAAGTTTGTCTGACAGCCTGGTCAGGAAGAAAGTTTGCGACTCCGCTTATTTATTTATTTATATCTGGTGGGGCAAGGAGTTTTCCTGCTTTAGCCAATGGCCCCTGAATACATACCATCATGGCTTCACAACGCTTTTCCAGCAAAGAGAACTTCCTTTAGACCTGTGGACTTTGTCCTTTCAGATTCCGTATTTGGTCCCAAACGAACAGCCAGAGGAACATGGCTCCGATATACTTAGATGCTGGTCTGAATTCAGAAGAGCCGGGGAAATGCTATCGTCTTCCACAGTGATGGACTTGATGCCTCTTTCATTCACTCTGCCCATAAGATTACTTTAAAAGAAAGTTGAATCTCTTGGGGGATGGGGTAGATTTTTCATAGTCCTCTCAAATGGAAGCTGCCGTTCCCACTTCTTCAAGTGCCTACGGGTAGGGTGGCTTTCACCTGGGTTTAAAAACTGCTGGTTCTCAGCTATTTCTACGTCCTCCTCATCCAAAATTCCAGTTCCTTTGAGGAGCGGATGAACTTCTAACTCTACCCATGGCTGATGTCTTGGTACCCGGGCTCATTCATTACGATCCCAGCACTTTTCCTCCCATTTTCTTCTGCACCTCTACTGCTGCCACCATTCCTGAAAACTTCAACATCCACGCTCGAGACTGCTTCACGCAGCATCCTGCTTTCTCTGTTGTTGCAGTGCTTTGCTCTTGGTGATCCTGCTTTTAGCCCGTTTCAGCCACTTGCACCCTAGTGTACCCCACTTCCTGACTCTGCTCCAAGAATTGCCCGTTCTCAGTAAAATCCTTTATTTATTTGTTTATTCATTCATTCATTCATTCATTCACTTACTCACTCTATACCCCGACCTTAGCCTTCTCCCTCCTCTCCTCCTGGCTCCACCCTCCCTCCCTCTTTCCCTACGGAGTCCCCCGTCAACCCACCCCAGCACATCAAGCCACACCAGGACCGAGCACATCCTCTTCCCCTGTGTCCTGGCAAGGCAGTCCCATCACGGGGGAAGTGATGGAAAAGCAGGCAACGGAGTTTACGTCAGGGACAGCCCCCACTCCCCTCACTAGGGAACCCACATGAGACCAAGCTGCTGATTGGCTACATCTACGTAGCCGGCCTAGGTCCAGTCCACTCATGGTCTTTGTTTGGTGCTTCAGTCCCTGAAAGGCCCTTTGACACTGGTAGTTGGCTCTGCTGGTCTTCTTGTGGAATTCCTGTCCCCTCCAGGCCCTTCTATCCTTCCCCTTCTCTTCTACGAGATGCCCTACACTCCAACCAATGTTTAGCAATGAGTCTCAGCCAACTTGTGATACCCCACCCCCCCCACCCCCCGCGATCATGACAGAGAGTCAACCCTTGACACTATTAACGATACTCTGTTATGCTTGCAGACAGGAGCCTAGCATAGCTGTCCTCTGAGAGGTTCCACCCAGACAGCAGTAAAATCCTTCTTATTCCACCTTGCATAGAGAGACCATGACCCCAGTTGTCCATACCCTCTGTGCCTACACCTGAGTCCCTTAATTCTCTCGGGGGGCGGGGCGGGAGGGAAATGGATATGTTGACTGTTTTGACTAAATTCACAATCCTGCTTGAAGATCCTTCAATATTTTTCTTCTACTTTTCCTAGTAAGTTCACTTCACAATCACCCCAGGTGGCTACTGTATATACACCTTTCTCTCTTTCTTTGGATTTCCTTACCTTTTCTCTTGCCAGGCCACCACAACATCATCTAAATGTCTTGATTTTAAAAACCAGCTAGAGCCCATTTACTTACCCAACATAAATCGCCGTAGGACGTACCGGCACCACTGTTGATGGAAGCTGTACTTCTGTTTTGTCTCCTGCCCCCAAGGGATGTGATACTCCAGGAGTGGTTTCTGTTTCATTTTTCCTACCATGAAACCTCATTTTCATCAGTGTGCAAACCTGATCTACATTATGGCTGTACAGATGTTAGTCCATAAGGGGTTAGCCTTCCTATGAACTAACAATGTCAACTGATGGCTCTGCTGGGCATCTCCATTCAGATACTGTCATGGGTCAATGGAATCAGAGAAGGTCCCTCAACCACACTGATCAGCATTGTTCAGGATTTCCTGTCAGTCAGAGAGTTTCCTTCCTTTTACATCCTCCCAGATAGCTCTTATATCTGAACTTCTTGGAGATAGTTCATTGAAGAGTTGTGTGAACTCACTATGTTTGAGTTCTTAACACACATTTGCTGTTTAGTCTACTAACTCTGCCTTTTGTCTTCCCCCTTGTCCTGAATTTCATGTACCACTCATTTCTCCCACCTCCATCTCCCATTCTTTCCTCTTCCTCCTCCTCCTCCTCCTCATATATTTTATAATTTTCTTTTATAAAGATATCTGGAATTTATGTTTGTTTCCAACACTCAATCAGAATTTTAATTAATATGAGTAAATTTTTGTTTACCCAATCGTTCTGCTCCCTCAATTCTCTATTAGAAAGACTAGCTCAAGGGAAAATGGAGTTCTCAGATGTACTTTGAAAGAAAGAGATTACATCATAGGCAGTGAGGTGAGTTGAAACAATTAAGAGCTTCTTTGTAAATCAAGAGTGGCCTGTACTTTTGACTGGGTTTGTGTCCTTAGCAAGATCTTTGCACTTCTTTGAGCCTTTGTTTCCTTGTCTGGATAGCTAAAGGCAGCGATGAGAATTCTTGGACAATCACAACTATTTTCAAAAGTTATAAAAAAATCTTTTATATAGCCACATAAATTTGTTATGCAACGTTTGCTGTACTGCCACATTTTGGTGCCTCAGTTTTCTCTTCAGAAAGTGGGGCTAATAATCGTATGTGAGTAATGGCCTTTTTTTGTGAGAAGTAAATGACAGATGGTCACTAGGGCCAGGCTCCATGCCTGCTGCATGAGGACTATTGAGTAATGCATGATGTTTGCTGTTGTCGTTGTTGTTGTTGTTGTTTTTTTTTTTCAATCATTGTGGTCTTCGTCATGATTGTGGTGAAATGAAAAAAAAAATGGGAAACATTTGAAATGAATTAATTATTACCTAATACATGTGGTTTGGTGATTAGAATATTTCAAAACAAGGGCCTCTTTGAGGGGAGAACTTAAAAACAGTGTTGAAAATCTGGGAAGCGCATCCCCAAAGCATATGGCCATTATCCTGCACCCACTGTGTGCTCTGTAGCATGTTATCTCTTTGAATAAATGGTTCCTTGGGTCAGAGCCATGGTCTGTGATGCTAACTTTAAGCACCTGATATTTCCCTTAAGATACATTTTGTAGAATTTCTATTAAAGGTGAGACTGAAAGGAATGCAGACCTTGGAGCAAGAGTCATAGATGAAGAACTTCGGCCTTGTTGCTCTAAGACATTAGAGGGGGCTTCAATATTGCATTTTTCTTAATTTCTAAAGTTGACTTATAAGAATGGGTTTTACTGTGGCATTTCTCTCTCATATGTGTGTGTGTGTACACATACATTTATATATATGTACATACATACACACAAATAAGTATATTCAATATTCCCTGAATATATATACACATATATAGTGTATGTACATATATATTTTTTATCTCTATATCTTTACCCTACAGGTTTTTCATAATAGCTTCTGGTTTTATGTTTTTACGGAATTCTATGTGTTCAAACAAGTGAATCTCTGTGTCTATATCTGTTCCTTGTGCCTTTTCTTGGGATTTTGTTTTGCCCTATACAATTTATTTGTTTTTGTTTTATCTCATTATATTTTATTATTATCTCTTAGAAGCCCGTTTGTTCTCTAACGAGAGAAAGAAATAGGGTGAATCTGTATGGGACAGGATGTGGAGAGGAAACAGAAGGAGCAGAGGGAGGGGAAACCATGATCAGGATATATTGCATGAAAAAGAACTATTTTCAATTTTAAAAACCTTTAAAAATTCATTGCTCATTTGTATTTCTTCTTTGATAAACTATTTAGTTTATTGGACAATTTATTAATTGGAAGATTTGGGAGAGATTGTTGCTCATTTATTTTTCAGTTCTTTATATACTCTACCAGCTACCTACTTATCTGAAATACAGCTGCCAAAGATTTCCTTCCTATTCTTTAGGCTCCTCCCGCTAGTGACGTCTTCTCCCTTTGCTGTGCAGAAGCTTTTAAGTATCTTGTAATCCAACTTGTCGATCCCTGGCGCTGTTTCCGGTGTCTGTGGAGGAAGAGTTGATATTTTAAAAGATAAAGAGTGATGTGGCACCAAAGAAACCATCAAGGTGAGAGCTCAGAAGCCAGGGCTCCCAAAAGAGACAAACAGCACAAAAGAGATGAGGTGGCTTGCCCAAGATGTCAGTCAACCAACCAGTGACAAAAGCAACGGCTCTTGACTCTTCATCTTACGTTCACCCCGCCATGTCATCTTTATGCTAGAACAAACCATGCATGACTAACCTAATGAGACATAAACCCCAAACGTTTAACATCTGTTAGTCTATCTCCTCACATGTAAACAACCCCTGAGCAGGCGCTGCACACTTACTCTTGCCAAGTTTCATGCAAGCTGAGTTGATCCGTGGCAAGAGAGTTCCACACTCCAATGAGAAAAGAAGAAAGGGTGTCAACATAGATATCATTTATGAGAACTTGAAGTCAGGCGGTACCTGCCTTTCTCTCGCATAGGATCCATTTGGCGTGAGCTCTGCCTTCCCTGACCCACCCTTCAATCCAAAGCTGTGCATGCCAGGCCTTTTCCACATTGACTTTGTGCGTTCTTGCCTGAGTCCTGGACTGCCAACAGCAAAGCCTTTTCTCAAGACACTAGAACTGATTGGGGCCTGATTGGAATAAAATTTGTTTTTACAATTCACATCTTGAAATAGAATTTAAACTTCTACTTGGTGTATTGAGAGAAGCCAAAAACTAAATTGATAGTGATTTCTTTTTTTTTCTTTTTTTCTTTTTTCTTTTTTTGTCTTTCCATATGGCCAGGAGTCACGGGGAGGGTGGTGTACCTAGAATGAAGGAGTGATGACGAGCTTGGTGCTATGGGGCTGAGTGCTGGATGGGGATCAGTCTGGGACATAAGATACGTCTCCCCAGAATTCCTTTCCTGGAAACAGGATTGCTTCACTGTGCTAAACTTGGACGTGCCTTTGTTTGCACATCTATAACATAAGACTAGGGATGTAGCCTGGTGAGTTTGATACAGCATGGCCTTTGAGACATGTAGAAGCTCTGCAGTCACTGTATTCAAAGGTCACTAACCTATCTCAAAGTGAGCGTTGTGGTCATTATGGAGAGGATGCTGTTGTTTTTCAGGGTTGCTTATAACTTTATGCTACGTGTGTTAGTGGAAGATCACAGTGTCTATTCATTAATTAAAAGACTCCAGGAGGTTCCGTAAGATGGTTTAACAGCTATTACCAAATATGTATGATGAAGAACCTTTATCCCACCCCTGAGAAATTCCTAACATAGCTATTCATCTACAAGACAGTATGAGTGAAAAAACAAGAGTAATTACCTGTGAGAACTGAGCAACTCCTTATCTGAAGAACATGATTCAGGAATTCATAACAGCAGTCTCTAGAGAAGGAAAAAAAAAAGACGTGATAGTAAGAGTCAGTTACACATGGGAAAGGCTGTTCATAGGGTTTTCTATGGAAAGTTCGGATTCTCTGAAGATAAATTTCTATATAAAGCAAATGTTTATCAATTACATATGCACACACACACACACACACACACGTATAAATAGCGTTCTATTTTCAGAAAGGATTCGTAGTCAAAATACTGCAGTCATATAAATTCCTTCTAACGTTGCATTCCCATATGTACAACTGTAAGTGAAACTTTGCAATGTATACCATTCTCATTTTTTTAACCATTCTGATATCTGTTAAATCTAGTTCCTGGGCAATGAAACAAGAACTGGCAGAGTCTATGTACAGTGGATGCTTCCCCGGTCCCCATAGGACCAAGGTACAGTGGGAGTTTAGGTTTCTTTAAAAACTCAGTTATGTTACGTAAACATGTTTTTGTTTTAATTCCGGATGTGAGATATGGGGTTGTTTCAGATTGTCCACAGCAGCAGACCATTTGCCTCATTCGGGCTCTGAGAAGGGTGTGATCGTTGCCAGCTGCAGATAGTTTAATTCTGGGGACACCGAGAGGGTATAAATGTCAGAGCCCAGAGAGGGATGGGCAGGTCCTCCGAAGAGGAAGAAGGTGGAGGCTGCTCCCTCCTGCTTCTCCTGGTTGCTGTTGTTGCAGTTTGGCAGGAAGAAGTTGGAGAGATCCTGAAACAAAGATTGGACTTGCCCCCAAGGAACCCAATGACCCTAAACAGCAGGAAGTAGCTACAGAAAAGTACGCCTCTCTCCCCACTAACCTTCTTTTTCTCCAATCTGATATTGGGGTGTTGAAAGTGATAAGGGGGTGGAGAAGAAAGGTGGAATAAGAATCACAATAAAATAGATTCCTCAAAATCAGTGCCTACATCAAGGCTCCCTTTTTTAAAATATATCTGTAAGCTGCTAGGGGGGTGGGTCACAGCGGACTCTTGGGACTTCCTTCTGCCGAAGGGAAAAGCCTTGCTTAGGGTCAGATCCTCTTCCCCACGTAGCCCACATCTACTGAAATAAAAGTACAAATGCTACCACCTTGTTAAGATCTGGACATTACCAAAGGCCTGTCCCAGCTCTATAGACCCTTGGGGGTCCAGTTAACTCGCCTGTTGGAACTTCATCACAGTTCTCCTTTGGCTTCTTTGGTCTCCATACCCCGACAAATGCCCCCAGTAAACGTGTATATTCAAAGTGCTGCCTCAGAGGCTGGGGACTTGGTTTGATGATTCTAACTAACTAGATTAAAGTCATCCTACTAACAAATGATAGAACTGGGGCCCACGTGCAATTGCCTAGGTTGTACACTGATGATGAATTCAGGCAGTACTTTATCTGCCCAGGCATGACTAAAATTTATAGACAGATACTGGCCTATGAATGGTGGGGTGTTCTCTGTTATATATTCATTATAGTACTTGCCACTCTGGCCTTCGCTTGCTTATTTATTTTTGTATCTGTTTGTTATACCGTTTCCAAGCGCTTGACAGCCAGAGTAAAGTAATCCCATGATAGCAGAGATTGTGAGTATCTCTAGTTCTTACAAAAAATGGTCCATGAATGCCTGATCTAATTACTTAGGTACTAATACTAAGATGTTTGATACTTTTTTTCACTTTGTTGACACTTACAGTGCCTGTATAAAAGCAATGGTGGGCAGAATGGCTAGCTCAATGTTAGCAATGGTACCAATGTACACACAGTCATTCCTTTTTGTGCCCCTGCAGAAAAGTAAACTGCTTTCATTGAGAATGTCCTCAGCATGGCAGTAAATGTCATCATCTGTGATGTCTGTTGTACGTGACCTTCCATGATTTCCTACGGTGAAGAGGGATTCGTGCATAATGTGTGCCCCACCACCACACAGAAGAACACAACTATCTTGAAGCTGTGGTGTGGTTGCTTCACCTCTGTCAGAACCTCTAGCACTTTCCAGGAAATACCACCATCATGTGCAGAATGATGAATAAATAAACTACAGCTTCTTAGATGTAGGTATGTCCAGACATTGTCTCAAAAAACTGATGACAGTGACACCTCAGAGAAAATACTCTCAGTGTAGTTGCTCATAATAAAATTCAAGGTTTTAAGTGAAAACAACATCTTAAAAACCTTGAAGCCACCACAATCAATCTGACAGCTTAGAGACCTCACTGATGATATTGATAGTATCAACAAATTTATGTTTCCTCTTGATCTAGTATCTATAAAATAATAGGATGTGTCAATATTTAATCTTTGTTAGTAACTTACTTAATCAATATCTTCTCAGTGAACAGTGAAAAAGTTTACAGAATTATGCATGGTTAAGAGAGTTATTTCACATTAGGAATAGTTGAATGGATTGTCATGTGACTGAGTATGAAATTTTAACTGCTATGGTTTGAAATTCCTCAGCCCAAATAACTTTTTAAGAAGTTACTTTTCAACAGATATTTTTAACATCATGGAGATTATACACAGGCACTGAAAAGGTTATAGAAAGGCTTCTCCATTTCCAGGTCTGTACCCAGGAGAGGCCAGATTTTCTTTTTATGTGTCAACCCAAACTTGTATCAGAGCTGAAAGCAAAGCTTGAGAACCCAACAGTCAAATAAAAACAGATAGCAGAGAAATTCACAAACTGGAGACTGTTGTCACTCTTCTCCCTAACCCTTTGCTTTGAAAATAAAGCTGTTTGATAACTCTGGCATATTTACACAAGCACATACTGTCTATTCTATTTTAGATTTAACAGCTCTATAAGTCTTAACTTTGTATTTGCTGGTGCCAAACTAAATAACTAGAAAGTGCAGGGATAGAAAACTCCTTTCAGTTCTTAGTAACCCAGAATAAGATTCAGAGGTGAAATAGTTTGAAACCACTGGCCTGGAGTCAGTGCTAGGATGGAGTTGACACTCCAAAAACTGTTTACTATTGAATTATTCTATTATTTGTAGCGGGAAATGGATTATAAAAATACCCTCCTTGTTGGCTTGTACACCAGTCTCTGCCAGTTACCAGAGCAGGACCTTGCGTCTACTGGGGGAATGAACACACTCTCATGGTGGCTAAAGCAGGCGGTTGGAGATAAAGCAGCTGTCTGTCTCATGCCTGATGGTCTTGAAAAAAAAATCTCCATTTTCTACAGACAGCCAAAGTATCAGGTATTTTTAGGATACAGGAAGTCTATGGCTTGACATGACTTCTCATAGGTCTGACCTTGCCCAGTCATGTTCCTTCCCTGTATCCAAAGAGCCTTTACAAGAAAGAAGACGCCAGGGCCGTTCCAGACAGTTAATAGATTCACGTCTCTGGTCTGACCATCAGACTGCCCAGAGACATGGTGGAAACGGCTGTTTGACTGAGAAGCTAAGGAGTGGGCCTTGGAAATCCAGACAATGACGTCTCTCTTTATGGAGATGCATGAAATTAAATTCATGGACAAGAGCACCATAGCTGATCCTTGTCCTCAAGCCAGGGCGGGATAAGCTGGGAGACACAGAAAAAGCAAAGATTATCAGGTGCCTTGGGCAACGTTGACAGCATGGTTTAGAAAAGACTGAAAAGAAAGAAAGCTCTCTGAAAGAGCACCTTGAATACTGAGATTCAGGCACGACAATGCAGTTTCCACCCAGAAGTTTCCGGAGTCAGCCCTGGATTTGGATCCACTTTAAAAACACGTTTATGGTATGGTTGGTTAGAACAGTTTGACTTTTCATAAGAAAAGTTCAAGAGGTCTGATTCAGCTCTTGGAACAAGAAGATGGCTTCCATCTGAATTAGAACACATGTTGACGAACTGTAACAAAAATAGCCAAGTCTCAACTAGACATTTGCGCTAAAATGCAATTTTCCCATTAACATAGAATGTTAAGAGTTAAGAGAAACACATGACATGAAGGATATAGTGGAGGATAAGTAACTCTTTCTTACAATACAGAAACTCAAATGGTTCTCAGGGTTAGCTGGCCTTTCATCTCACTCATCTGCCTCTTTAGTGTTCAGTTGCAGATGACATAAAAGTGCTTATCTATGGTTTCTCACCAACTCCTCACACATTTTAGAAAGGCCATAGATATGTTTTATGTATGTGAATGTGCACATTCATGTGTGCATTAGGTTTGCACGTAGTCCGTAGGTCAACCTCAAGTGTCATTCCTCAAGAGTCAGCCTCCTCGTTTTTGAGACAGAGGCTCTCTTTGGGACTTGGGGCTTGACAAGCTAAGCTAACTGACCAGTGAATCCTAGGCATCATTCTCCGCAGTGTGGGAACTAGAAATGTGTACCACCATGCTCAGCTTCTTTGTGTGGGTTTTAGGGTGGGGGTGGGCATCAAACACAGGTGTCCATGCTTGTGTGGCCAGTGGCATTAGTGACTCAGCCATCCTCCTCATCCCAATACAAATATTTGTTGTTAAAAGGTTTGCATCATGTCTTCAGAGACCTAGCAGCCTATGAGGTTTTATGAAGCTGCACTACAGACTACCATGCTGTCCTCCCCCAGTGAGATGTGGCCACAACAATAGAAACTATAGTTTAAAGGCAACTGGTTACTGATAGCAGTAAAACATTGAAGGCAGATTCAAGACTTCCTTTATTATAAGAAAAGAGAGATGGTATTATTTTTCATGTACTTAGCTACACGTAATGGGGCCCGCTTATAATTCTAGCACTCAGAAAGAAGGCTGAGGCAGGAGGATTACGGGTTTAAGATCACAGAGGAAGTCCAGGTCCAGGCTGAGCCTGTGAGATCCTGTATTCAACAACAGCTATGTTCTTTGTTTTAACTCTTTTGCTTTCTATACGTGTGGCCTTCGCTCTGCTTGAACTAGGCATCCATTTGATGTGGCTACAGTGAGGGACCCAACAGTTAAAGACTAGATCACTATTCATATAAAAGAAATTTTCAGTGTAATAAATAAGTTGATTTTCTATACAGATTTCTAATCCCCTTTGTGTCCATTTTGACATGAGCCTTTGTAGGAGACCTAACTCTGGAGTGTTGATAGAGTGTGGACTGCACCTTACTCTGTGTGACATAGCTTCTTAATTCACAGTAGTAAGATAGAATATAAATAAAAGAAAATAAAATAAAAATATTGTATCCCTTTCCCCACATAACAAGAGTCCAATCTCAAGAAAAGGGAAAATAGAAAGAAAGCAAGAACATACCCATTGCCATTGTTTTTTTTTTTTCTTTGTCTTTGTTTAAAAAGCAGGGGGTGGGGGCAAGGACATAAAATATCTTAAGCCTTAGATAATATGTCTCTAGTTTTGTTAACAAATAAAATTTCTCTCTCTCTCTCTCTCTCTCTCTCTCTCTCTCTCTCTCTCTCTGTCTCTCTCTGTCTCTCTGTCTCTCTGTCTCTCTCTCTCTCTCTTGTCTGTTAAAGTATGTTTTCAAACAACTGAAACTAGCCAGGAGTTGTCTTAGTAGAAATATAAGCCACTTGTCTCCTTGTGTGTCCCACAATATGGGGAGTAGGAACTACTTCTGACATGAGCTCTGGGCCTCCAACATTAACCACTTCCCCCCGGCAGGCTGGCCTTGCCAGGCCACAGAGGAAGAGGGTGCATGCTGTACAGATTAGACTTGATAGACTGAGATCAGATATTAGGGAAGGAGGGCTCCCCTTTCTGAGGACTAGGGGAGGGAGGGGACACGATAAGGGAGGAAGGGTGGGATTGGCAGGTGACAAGGGAGGGGACTACAATCAGAATATAAAGAATTCACACTGTAGAACAAGCAGGCAACTTATATTTAGCTAATCCCGCTACATGGGAATAGCTCTGAGACTGGCTGAAATATGAATGTCTACGCATATACATTCTTCTTGTTGGTCACAGAATCCCTGTGACTTATTATTAGATGTTACTCTTCATGCAGCATGAATGAAGATTTATAGGTGTCTTTCTTCTGCTCATACAAAGAGCAGAGAACCAGCCTTAATTGTTCTGTGCATCCCGCACACCTCATACATTTATAATTTTAGGACTGTATCATGCTTGTGAAAAATTATATGTTTTCAGAACAAAAGAACTGGACGCTGACGCTGGATCAGACCTGATAGGATTCATTCCTTCCAGCATGCTGGATGCTCACATCCTGCATCCTTCATGTGTCAGCACCAAGTGCTTCAGTTGAAGTTCCTCATCAGAACAGGACAGCTTTGAAGAAAGCTTCCGATCCCCGTTGGTCCAGCATTTCAGACTGTCCCACATAGGACTTCTATTAAGCCTGGAATTTCTCAACATTTAGAAACTGGATCACAAATGCTATTTCTAGCTTGTTTAACAATTTTCCCCAATTTTATTTGGGCCCCTACAAAGGAATTATTTGTCCCAAATCAGCCAGAAGAAATCTTAAGAGAACAACACCGCATTTCCCTTAACGGGGGTTAGGTAGGTTTTTGGTTGCTTTCTTGAGCTATAGGTGTTTATTGTCAGAATTATAAAAACCAAAATATCACTTAATGCTGCAAAATGTTGAAGGTGTGCTTTATCCTGTGGTATCAATTATTCAGCCAAGAATCAGTTCTTTATGCAGAATCAAAAAGCACATCCATCTCATTAATATGCAAAACAGTTCATCTTTTAAAAATGTTATAATGTATGTGTAACAGTAAGTCATTTTAAACTAATTTTCTTTATGATTTATTTTCCTTAAATCTGTGAGTTGTATATTTGTGTATACCTGTGTAGCCAGGGTCACACAAACACATCTTGTGATACATAAAAGGACTGCAAATGAAAGTAGTTTGGGAAGCCGTGGTGTAAATCGCAGGTCAGAAACTGCTGATGGAATCTTGCTTTTTGCCTTTTGCCTTTCTTTATAAATGATGATAGTTATTCACATATAGTCCCATCCAGTGAGGTATTTTCTGAGCCTCCTTTCACCCTTCAAGGACAAAGTTTAGTAGCTGCGTCACAGAGGAAACGACCGCCACGGTCTGTGATATTTACTGCCTCCTTCCTAACAGTAACAGTTTGTAGAACTCAGCCTTGGGCACAAGTTAAATCCACGGTGCTTTGCCTGTCTCTGTCCACAGAAGGGTGTCTCTCTGTGGGATTAGAGAGCCAGGGCCTTGAGAGATCAGAGTCTAATCCGCCACAGACACCAAGCATAAAAAGTAAGGGGATCGTCCCAAGACTAGTTCATAGAAGAAGCAGGAACAGGACTGTGTGTCCCTAAGTGATCTTGCTGGGCTCTCACACTTATTCACAGAATAAGTTCTTTTCCCAGCTAAGCTGTAATTTAATTTATTATTTTTTTCAAAGAAATCTCCCCAGGATAAATTTTGACTCTGATCAAATAGACTAAAAGTCTCTCAAGAGGATGACGATAGATCTTTTGAAATTTGTGCCACTTTTTCAAGGTTTTTTTTTTTTTTTTTTAATAATAATAGGTAGGGAAAAAAATCTCGATGAGCTGGAAGGAGTTTACACTGGGGTTCCCAAGTGACTGCAGCTTGGTTTGAGGGGGGTCACGCTGGCCATCACTCAGCATTTAGAGGAAAGAGGCTCCTAACAACCAAACAACTGGGTGGAAATTAGGTTTAAAAGTTGGCCAAGAAACTTCTGGAAAATGTCTGGAACCAGTACAAGTGTGAAATGGGGGTGGGGGGGGGAGATGAGTAATTTCCTGGGATCTCCACAGTTTCTTAGGTGTATGACTCTGTGGGGGTTGGGCCGTGGATTCTAGGAGGCAGCCAAGGGGAACAGTGGAGTCACTGACTTGGGCTAAGAAGAGGCTCATGTTCTTACAACTGTTCCTGAACGGAGCCATAGGAGGTGCCAGGCTTGGCTCACACCTTCCCATCCCTTCAGCTTTCTTTCCCTACCCAGCCCTGGATATCTGCCACACTGAACTCACTACTCAAGAGTTTCCCAAGACACCTGTGCACCCTATTCTCTCAAGGGGGGGGGTCAAATTATAGGTTCCTATTTATCATCTGTGTAGCCTTGAGCGATCTTCCTAATCCATCTGTGACTCTTTTTTTTTTTTTTTTTTTTTTTTTTTTTCCCCCTTTCTGGCTTGATGAGAGGCCCGTGGCATTGCAAGGAGCTTACATGAGTCTAGTGCTGAGGAAACACCTCTGTTGCCCCCTGGATGATACGCAGGCTGTTTCTAAGTTTGAAGGACCCTCGGTTCACCACTCGTCTGAGAAAGAGACTTTCCTCAACTTCCCCATCCTGTGCCTCTGCTCCCACATAGGGCTGTAGTCTGTTTCTTGTCTCTGGATGCAATTTGAGGAAATCTCATCCGGTTTACTGATCCTCACATTAGATTGCGTTATTATAGGGCAAGGCTTCGGTGCTTAACGCAGACCATCGCGTGAAGTTTGGTCCTTGAACGACTGTTGAATGCATGAAGGAGCCAACGCATGTCCAAATCAGTATGGGATGAACTGATAAGTAATCAAAGGGTACCCACAGCCTTCTTGCTTATCATTCATCTATCCACACCTGAGGTTGCATCAATGCATTTATCTGTCGGATTTTAAGTGTATTAGGGAGAAAAAGCCCCTTCCCCAAGACCCTTCACCCTCATCTCTTAAAAAAAAAAAAAAAAAAGGCTCCCTGTGTTGGTATTGGACAGGCAACCTCAGCTGCTGCAAACGCATAAGCACAAAGACCCTATTGCAGAGAAGTCCTCTACACCTCTGGCCCCTACCATTATTTTCCCTGCACTAGATCTAGCCAGTCAGCCTTACATCATTGATAAAGAGAGTGACTCTTGACTCTCCCCTCCTAGATGGTGAGGTATTGGTAGTTGGTGCCTGTTGGGAGAGAGAGAATCGTATTTCCTCAGGGCTGTGGTCCCTGCTGAGTTTCCCATGCTCCAGGGAGTGGTCCT
Source organism: Acomys russatus (assembly GCF_903995435.1). Classification (NCBI taxonomy): domain Eukaryota; kingdom Metazoa; phylum Chordata; class Mammalia; order Rodentia; family Muridae; genus Acomys; species Acomys russatus. The sequence goes on along the minus strand of NC_067167.1, from coordinate 10,861,549 downwards.
GCACTCATATGTGTATGAGCAGCACTGCTTGGACTCAGTGGATTATAAAAATAAAAAAGTTGAAAAGAGGATGTGAAGTCCAGAGAAAGAAATGGGGTGGGGATGGGGGGGGTGGGGCAAACCTAGGAGAAGTTAGAGATGGATGGGGATCCAAACGGATTTGATCCAAATGTATTCTATACATATATTTCTTTGTCATTTTATTATCTCTAAACGGCCAATAGCCCCCAAAGCTTCAGGAGAGCTGAGAAACTGTGAACAGAAAAGTTGGCATGCTGACACAGTGTCCAGGGACGCCACATATCAACCTCAACTGATCAGTAAAATCTTCAGGCTGCAGGGAAACGGATCTGCTTACAGAATCATCCACCCCGACAGTTCCCTGTTCTGTCCTGTAAATCCTCAAGCTCCCTGCACCTGGCCTCACAGTGTCCACTCCCACAGAGAAGCCATTGCCCATCACTGTTCTGACTAAAGGGCAATCTACTTCTTTAGACCTCCGGCCCCTTGTTCTTTCCTCTTCCCGTTGCCTCGATCAATCCCAACCCGGCAATCTCCCCTCCAGTCCTATTAGGATATAAATCTGTAGTGCTTATCTTATGAATTGTACCTTCAAAGTCTCTGATGTGTCCACTGCTAGAAAGACAGGGGCCCCCTTTCTGGGTTTCTTCTGGGAGGACACCAGACTGATAGAAATGTTTATCCATGAAGCTAACAAATAATCCCATCAGATCATCCCGTCAAATCGTTGCATGATCATCTTCTCGGGTGGGAGTTTTGCGGTGTAGGGCGATTCACCTTATGGGAGGCACAGGGGAAACTGCTCTTCTGCCGGGCTCATCGGTCCTCCTCCGTCATCTCTATTGTGAGACTTCTCCAGGTTTTTTCTCCTCAACGGTGAGAAATCAAATGAACACATCACGGACTAGAAGTTAGGTCATAAAAAGGTCTTGCTTCTAGCTCTGGCACTAACTGATTCAGTAATCCTGGGCAAAGCCCCTAGCTGTCCTGAGGCTTGCTTCTCTCCTTTAGAAACATATTAAATGAAATAATTTAAAGACCATAGATCCAAAAACTAAAGCAACCTCTCGTCGTCATCAACAATTAGGCAGTTATTACCCAAGTCACAGTAGCAATGACAATACTAATAAGCTTCATATTTGAAATTAACTCAAACATTTCATACATCAGGCAGGATCGTGCAATTATTCCTTACTAAGTTCGCAGGGATTTGATCATGTAACCAGTGCAGAAAGAGAACCCTAGGAAGATGCCCTGATAAGCTGTGATTAGTGAAAAAGAACATAGGTTTGGGAAAGTGAGTGTCCGTACTTGTAGAGTTTATATCAAGAAAAAACACTGGAAGGACTTTGGATCTCTGAACAGAAGCAGAGATACTGTCATTTCTCAAGTCTGGCATCAAAACTCTTCTGGGAGTTCTGGCTTGTCATGGAAAACTTACTCTTGCTCTGCACACAATGGTTTATGATTTTTTTTTTTTTAACCAAACACCACAGTGACCTTGAGGACCTCAACAAGTCAGTCTTGAATCTGGTTAAGGGAGAAGAAGGTCAGGAAAGAATGAACTAAGTGGAACCTTCTCTGCATGGTTAGAAAGCCCCAGAGGCAAACGAAATGGTGTTGTGTTTGAGGGTTCGCGTCAGTGTTGCAATCTTCTAATTAAGATAACATGTTTAGGGTCAAAATACTGGAACGTCCCAACGGAGAATAGAAGCATCATAGCCTGACAGCAGAGATGAAAAACAAAAATATCTTGTCAAAACTCAGGCCTCAACCTTACGTAAAAGCCGTAACCCAAACCAATTTACCTCAAAACTGGGGGGATAGTAACAAGCCTTGCAAATTCAAGTGTATATTTTTCCCATGAGGCGCCAGCAGGAGTCCCTTGGGAAAAGGGAAATCCAGTTGCTCTGCTTGTAGCCACTTGGCCCATGAAGAGCACAGTGTTTATTGAGGGCTACCACTACACAATATGCCGGATATTACAGGCTGAGGGCTAGAAGAAGGAGAGACCACTGAAGATGACAAATATGGTGGAAAATAAGTTGACACTGGAACAACTTCTGGATCAAGTGCCTAGAACTCTGCTTAGGGCAGGAGCAAGTTTGAAAAAAAGAAAAAGAAAAAGAAAAATCCTGGCCGGGACTGGTTCTTGCACTGCCTCCCCGGATATTAGTTGGGGAATCAATGGCGCATGGTACAGTAAGAAGCATTCCCCCATAGGCTCTGTTTCAGTTCCTGCCTCCCAGCTTCTGCCCTGAATTCCTGCCCTGACTACTCCTCATGACAGACTGTAAGCTGTAAGGTTAAATAAACCCTTTCCTCCCCAAGTTGCTTTTGGTCATAACCTTTAAACCATAGCAATAGAAAACAAACTAAAGTATCCCATTCTTATCCAGCCAATCTCTGCCTATGAAGTGGCGGGGGTGGGGGGGTGGGGGGATGGGGGGTGGGAGGGGTGGGGGGGGTGGGGGGGTGGGGGGCAGTGTCATCACCACGCTGGGTGTTGCTTTGTTTCACTTGGTTGCTATCTGCTCTCACGTGAACCAAATGTCCTTGATTCCTTGCCTCCAGCATTAGTGAAATGTAATTTGCATTACAAATGCAATGTACAATCTGCCAGTAAGATTATGCTCACACAGGGAATGGAAGATGGAAGAGAGTCTCAAAGGCACAGGATGAGATTCCGTGCGAACACGTGGTGGTGCGATGGTCTCCTGAAAGTCACCTGCTTCAGTTCCGGGCAGAGAACTTAATTCCAGATGCTGGGGGAGCCCAAATGTTTTTATGGCTTTGCAACTACACCTTGACAGATGGTGGCATTTTTTTTTCTGATTTCCACTTGAGCCCTTCTCAGTAAAGCTTGTTTCTCGGCTTTATACCATGACTCTTTGCTTGAAAGACTTTGAGTGATTGTCGTTGGTTGACTGGGCAACCCAAGGAAACATGTCTGCTGCTGCCAGCTACTGTGTAATATTTGGGCCCAAGACTCTCCTCCATCATGGACATTGGGGTCTGCTCCATTGAATGAGAGTGACAAGCTTGGGGGAGAGGGGACCCGTGCATTTTCTTCTGGTGTTCCAGATCTGCAGTAGTTCATAAATTCACATTGTTTCTCAAAAGCTGTGAACAAAGGAGATGATAGGGGGAAATATGCCTTGTGATTAGAGGATGTAGTCCTCTGAGAAGGTGGGGCTTGGTAGCTGAAAGGCATCCAGGAAAGTTTTGATGGAGGCTGCTCAGCTGCTGGTAAGAAAGAATGCTGGTCCTCCTGCCACTCCTTTGTGAAAGTGGTCCTTAACTCACTCAGAATCTCAAGAAAAGTTCCTATATATTGGTCCTGTTTGAAGGACACAGATGCCTTTTTCTACTTAAAAAAAAAAAAAAACTATACTTCCTCTTGCGTCCTGATTAAAGAGGCATCCATACGGGTTAAGGCTTTGTCCCAGAAGCTCTTAGGAAGGTCACGCCCCACCATGGTGCTAGTTTGTAGCAGTTGCAATCATCTGCCCTACTCCATAAGAGTTAAGGTGGCTGCTGCCAGTGTTCCATGTACATCCCATTAGCGCCTCTGTGTGCTCCAGCTATTTCCAAAAGCCACAAGCATACACCTCATTTTGCCAGTGAGCCTTCATATGCAAGAAGGCCTGGGCAGGCCAGAGGACTAACATCTTTAGCCAACCGTTGGCAAAGTGGTGTAGAACAACCCCCAGTACCCTTGATCTGGGTGAGGCAACTCAGTGGAGATGCTGTGTTTTCCATACCATTTGTTCAGTGTTTTCACATGCAATGAAAAGTCAGGTGGCCCACACCGCAGCGGTGGCTGGCTTGAGTTTCTGAGTCTTTACTAGAAGTCATCCAGATGCCTAGTCTCTTTTTTTTTTATTAATTTATTCATATTACATCTAAATTGTTAGCCCATCCCTTGTATCTTCCCATTCCTCCCTCCCTCCTGCTTTTCCTCTACTCCCCTCCCCTATGTCTGTGACTGAGGGGGACCTCCTCCCCCTACATATGCTCTTAGGGTATCTTCTTTTTTTTTTTTAACAATGGGAAGAATATGGCATGCTTTTATTTATAGCATAATATAACTTATTTTTAACACATTTTTATTGAAAAATAAAATAATTATTATTACATCTCATTTTCTATCCCATCCCATGCATCCTCCCATTCCTCCCTCCCTTCCACTTTCACCCCAATCCCCCTTCCCTATGACTGTGACTGAGGGAGACCTCCTCCCCCTGAATATGGTGCTAGGGTATCAAGTCTCTCTTTGGTAGTCCGCTATCCTTCCTCTGAGTGCCATTGGGCCTCCCCAACAAAGGGACATGGCCAAATATGGGGCACCAGAGATCCTGTGAAAGTCAGTCCCCAGTCTCCACTTAACTGTGGAGAATGTTCTGTCCCTTGGTTAGATCTGGGTAGGGGTTTGATGATGACTGCACGTTTTGTCCTTGGTTGGTGCCTTAGGTCAAGCAGAACCCCTGGGCTCAGATCCACCCATCATAATGTTCCTCTTGTAGGTTTCTAGGACCCTCTGGATCCACCTACTTCCCTATCCCCTATATTTTTCTCACCTAGAGTCTCAATAGGATGTTCTCACATCTATCCCACTTTCCTGGTAGGTGCAGACTTTCATGGGACCTGTCCCTTGGGCTAGTGTCCAGTTATAAGTGAGTATATACCATTTGAGTCTCTCTGCTTCTGGGTTAGCTCACTCACTATGATCATTTCTAGTTCAATCCATTTGTCCACAAATTTCGGAAATTCCTTGTTTTTAATAGCTGAGTAGTATTCCATAGTGTAAAGAACTCAAGAAATTAAATGCCACCGAACCAAATAACCAAATTGAGAAATGGGCTCAGAACTAAACAGAGAATTCTCAACAAAGGAATATCAAATGGCTGAGACACACTTAAAGAAATGCTCAACATCTCTAGTCATCAGAGAAATGCAAATCAAAACAACTCTGAGATTCCATCTTACACCCATCAGAATGGCTAAAATCAATCATTCAAGTGACAACACATGCTGGCGAGGATGTGGAGAGAGAGGAACACTCCTTCATTGCTGGTGGGACTGCAAACTAGTACAGCCACTTTGGAAATCTATCTGGTGCTATCTCAGAAAAATGGGAATAGGGCTTCCTCAAGACCCAGCTATTCCACTCCTTGGAATATACCCAGAAGATGCTCCAGCACACAAGAAGAAAATTTGCTCAACCATGTTCATAGCAGCCTTATTCATAATCACCAGAACATGGAAACAGCCTAAGTGTCCCTCAGTAGAAGAATGGATAAAGAGTCTCTTCTTGGTAACCTGCTATAGTCTCTTATTCCAAATTAGCCACCTACTGTTGGAGTCCTGCCTCAGGCTATGCTCCGAGAGCTCAGCAGGTGCAGTCAGTTTACTACAGGCTTTCCTCCACGCCAGCGATTTACAGCCAGTGGATGGAGATGGTGGGGGGTAGTAGAGGTAAAAAGAGAGAGTGTTATGGGGCGAAGGCTGAAACCAGCCTTTGTCAAGGGCTATAGCAAGGGCCCTGGGGAAATAAAGGACAGCCATAGGAATAGGGAGCAAAGGTGGAAATATAAAGCCACGGCCTCAGTGTCCTCACCTACAAAGAAAAGCCTTCCGGGTGACAGAGACAAGGATGTAAAAGAACGTGTGCCGATCTTCCTTGGGATCAGACCATTCATTCTTTGTTTGTTGGTCCCATTAAAATCACTTTGTTTTTGCTTGTGCTAGACCAGTCACTTGCAAGGGGCCAGGAAGGGAAGGTAAAGAGGACATGGGACCCTGGGCCAGAATGAATGTCCCTGCTGGTAACGAGTGCACCTTCCAACTGAGGCTCACTGGCCTGGAGGCTTTGTAAGGAGATCTCAGCTTGGCTCTGGAAGAGGTTCCGCTGCACACTGTATTTTGCTCATTCCAAGCAAACAAGCAATAATGTAACGGCAGGAAGCCTCATAAAAGCGGTTATTTCTATTCCCGGGCTGCTCTGGGGCTCCATCTAATTTATAAACATTGTTTTATGAAAAATTGAGATCATTCTTGGAAGTGCCTGCAGAGAGTGACCTCTGCTTGTTTTGGTGCAGTGTTTGTGTGCGAGCGCGTACACTGCTGTTGTTGCTAAGGAGGCGGTGGCCAGCTCTGGGGGGAATGGCTGCCTTTTTATGCTCATGCTTCGGGGAGGGCAAACCTGACACCCGTCACCGCAACCCTAGTGCTCCCCCCCCACACACAAAGTCAGAAATGAATTCAGGTTCTGAAGGCAGTGGCTGAATGTCTGAGGCGGGCTGGCTTTATCTAGCCGTGTGTTACAGAAGACATCAGCTCTTCCGGGTGCTCCCACATATAGAGAGCTTTTCAGCTCCTCATCAGCTTTTTTTTTTTTTTTTTTTTCCCCTGAGAACTGGGCCCCAGGTATCAAGCGGTCTGGTAGGGTTTGCATTGCGTTCTAGAACGCGGAGCTGCTGTAAGCGTACAGGGGTCGAGGAGTGAGTCTGGTCCCTCCTAAAAAATGAGTAACAACAGTTGGAACAATATGACACAGAAATAAAAAATTATGAGCTAGCTCACCTTTCAGCTCTGCCTCTTTGCTTCCTGGGTGGCCCAGGACCTGTAGCTTAACCTCTCTGTGCCCCAGTTTTCTCAAGTATCAGGAAAAACACCTGTACTCAACTAAGTCAGCAAACATTCATAATGTGTGTGGGATACATAACAGCCGGCCTCAGTGGACACTTGGTCCAGATGCTTCCTTTATGTGAAATGTTCTTTCCTCAAGTACCTGCCTACATCACCCTCCCTCCTGTCATGTGACTTTCTACTCAAATATCATCTTTGTCATTCAGTCATCCCTGCTTACACCCGATATGAAGAGCATCCTTTTTTTGTTGTTGTTATTTTGTTTTGTTTTTCCCCTCCAGCCCTTTCTGGCTCTCCTCATTACTTGACATTATATCATGCCTTTTTGTGTGTGTGTGTAATTTTGTGGTTTCATATCTCATCTTCCCTAATTAGAATTACTCTGGTGAGATTACTTTTTTTGTTGTTGTTGTTGTTGTTGTTAAAGGTTTGTTCGCTTGTTTGTTTTAATGTATGTATGTGTGCCTGCCTGGGATTGTGTGTATCATACGCATGCACAAGTCTGTGGAAGGCAAAAGAAGACATCAGATCTGTTGGAACTAAAATCATATGCAGTTGTGCTGGGTACCAACAAGTCCTCTGTAAGTGCTGAGCTCTTTCTCTAGTCCCAAAGGTCCATAATGATGCCAAACACTATTATAGAGACTATATAGGTAGTCAATATATTAACGCATATAGATTCCCCCCAAAGTATGTTTTCTGAACTAATTTTGTAATTGAAAAACCAAATTCAGCCTAACTGGTTGAGGGGGGAGGGAGATGCCGCAGCAGAATTTAATTGACATGGTTAAACTTCTGATAGGAAGAAAACATACTTTCTCCTGTTATTCACAGGTGTCATTACTGAGGGCCCCACCACCCCAGGCCTCCCTGAGTTAACATTAAATCTCTTTCCTCCAGCTTTTCATCACGCTAGCTGTAAACCTAGAGCAATTTTAGAAGTGACTCTTTGGACTCTGGGATGATTTGGGCTTCTTTTTTTTAATGGGACCGAAACATTCTGCCACCCCTCCTCTGGTGTCCCTCGGAGGAGGCTGCTGTGGGCTACAAGGCTCCTCATGGGCTGTACTGGAGCTAACACATCCACGTGGCCATTCATGGGACCATCTCACATAGCCAGACCCTATGAAAAGGAATTTGGAAAAAATACTTCAAAAAAGATTGATGTCATTAGCCCCAGGGTTCTTTGGGTGGGGGTCATGTGGAAAATAAAGTATTTCATTGATCTCTGGCATGGCTCAAAACCAAATAAACAACGGTGGAGTGGTAGGCAGACAGAGAAGCAGTCCCAATAAAATGCCAATGTAGATGGTAACTCACAAACTTTTCAAGACTATTGACTTCCAGACTATGCTGGAGCAGGAGCTAAAATAAAATAAATGGAAAAATCAGAAGCATATAGCAGATTGTCCAATGTCATGCAGTTGTGGCTCAAAAAGCCAAGACCAACACCTAGTTTTTCCTGTTCTTGGTTAGACTATAACTCATGTAAGTCACAGGTTAAATCTAACTTGCTCATTGTGGGTTCCTCAGCGCCTAGGAGAGTTCTGGGCATTGACACATTTGGGACATTCCATAAGTCCATATATACATTGTTCTGAGAATTGTAGTTAAAAAGTCAAAGAATCAGGGGGAAAAAATGAGAGCTTGGGTGGCAACAATAGTTGCTGTTCTGCATTTTCACCAAGAGAGCTTTTCAGTCCTTAACTTTAGTTCCCTCAGCCTTTGCAGCTTTCTCCTGCCATAAACCAGCAGATCCCAGGCTCTTCTTCCAAGACAGTTCTTGTACATTTGAGCCAATTGCATTGTTCATGAAATAACCTCTACGTGTTGTTTCTCCATTTGGAGCCATTGGGTTTTTTGTTTTGCTCTGTTCTGTTCTGCTCTGTTTTGTTTTGTTTTTAAGAAACTATCATTGGTTTTTATCATATCTACATTGTGCCAACAGGTTCACTGACTCCAGTTCATCAACTGACTAGAGACATGCTGACTAGCTGAATGGACTACAGTAGAATAGATAAATACCCAACTAAGACACCAGAAAGAAGTAAAACAATAGGCAACATTGTGTAGGGCAGAATGCAGATTCCTGGGTACAGCTGTGGTACGGGCAACGAACGAGTCTGCACTATAACTAGGTCCTGGTGAGTCAGATTCAGATGGCTCAAAGCCTTGCCACACATTGGGTACAAACTCTCAGGCAGGAGCCAAGAGATGACAATTATCATCACGGATAAGATTCTCTGTAGCTGTGGGAACACATACAACTACTTGGCTTTCTTGGATATGACTTATTTTGTCTAGACAATGAGCACATTATTCGGTGCTTGTAAATGGCAGCCCAATGACTCAATATGGCTTCCAGAGAGGTTTGGTACGGCCATTTTGTGTGTGACGTCAAGTGCTTTTCTTTTTCTTATTCTTCTTTCTCTCTCTCTCTCTCTCTCTCTCTCTCTCTCTCTCTCTCTCTCTCTCTCTCTCTCTCTCTCTCTCTCTCTCTCTCTCTTGTAAGCCCTATTGAGCATGTTAGTGTTAAGTTCGGCCACATTTCAAGTTAAATATAACTGAACCACAAACTAGTTGAATTGAAGTTGATTGACCAACGTGTTTATAGGCAGCTAGTTAAGTGTCAAGAAGACTGCTAAGGCTTTAGTTTCTTTCCAGGTCTTCAAATATTTCTGTAGGACATAAAATATCCTCAGATAATATGTCTCTAGTTTTGCTCACAAATAAAATTTCTCTCTCTCTCTCTCTCTCTCTCTCTCTCTCTCTCTCTCTCTCTCTCTCTCTCTCTTTCTCTCTCTCTCTCTCTGCAGGAGGAGCTGTTAAAGTATGTTTTCAAGCAATTGAAACTAGCCAGGAGTTGTCTTACCAGGAATATAAACCACTTGCCTTCTTGGGGGTTAGACATTATCTACTTTATTAGTTCACACTACCTGCCTGTCTCTGGGATTGGTAGCCATTGTCTACCATGAAAAATCAATATGGATTCCTCCTATCTTCCACTCATCTTGGTTTATATATAGAAATGTCCTTACCTACAAATCATACTTCAACATATTCATTTGGCTGATAAATCTAAGCTATACAGCTAGCTTTACCTGAACATTTAAGAGTATACATTCATGGACCAGCAAAGATGGCTCAGTGAGTAATGGTACCTGCCACTAAGCCTAAAGACCCAAATTTGATCCCCTGACCCACATGGTGGAATGAAAACACCCAATCTCCTGAATTGTTCTCAGACTTCCACAAAGGTTTAGTGGCATGTGCGTGCACAAATATACCCATAATAAATATAATAGTAATAAATTTAATTTCACTCATGTAGTGTATCCAAGGGATTGACACACAGAACAATAAGTTTCCAAAGCTTCGTGGTAGATTATTTTTTAAAAAAATTGTATGAAGAATACATCTTAGAAATGTTAAAACAGATTCTGTCTGAATAAATAATTCAGTGAACAGAATATTCATCACAAGTTGAAATTTTTATGGGTTGTATAACCTACTTCTGACATGGGGCACTACTTAGAAAAATATGGTAGAAGATTATAACACAGAAATATTTTGTAAATGGAGCCTCAATTTCTGCTTTAGTTACCTCCCACCCGGGCATCAGTTCCGTACATTCTATGCACTTTTGAGCACGTCCTAGATTATCTGCGCCATATCCCCGCAAGGCTTTTGTTTTCACTGATGAGCACATTATCATTACCAACCCACTTTATCTAAGTGCTCCACGTAGACAGAAATCATACTGTCTTGTATCCGCAGGATCGTTCCTGAAATCTTGTTGTTTGCAAGTGGCTGCCAAATGACAACAGAGAAAATAAATAGATTTTAAGCTACTAGGAAAAAAAAAAAAATCTAAAAAGAGCATCATCAGGAGAGGAAAAACAGAGCGGACTGGCATTTGTTCTGGTCTTCCTAGAATCCTGAGAGAAGGTAATGAACAAATGTTTTGATTACTTAGGTACATTTTTTTTTTTTTTTTTACTTACACTTCGTTGTGCTTCACATATGAGCTCATATTGCTCATGTTTTGAGCGTAGCCTGCATCACACTACACCAATTGATGGACTCGCGTAAATCCCTGTGGAGACAGATGGCTCTTCCATAGTGCTATACAACAGCCCCTGGCTGAGTTATGCCTTCCTCCTATTCTTCTCTCCCAAGAGGATGAAAGCCAACACACAGTCATGGTTGGTATCTCCTGCGAAAAAGAATGATGCAGTCATTGAGACAGTACCTTTTTTGTTTTCTCATACCCAAGTTATTTCTTTTAGAGTCAGTAAAAGCAACTTGATTGATAAAGATGGAGGAGATATCAAGGGAATGGCCAACCAATGACTGGCCCAACTTGAGGCCTACCCCACAGGAGAGAGAGAGACAGCCCCTGGCACTATTAATGATACTCTGCTATGATTGAAGACAGGGGCCTAGCACAACTGTTTTCTTAGAGGCTTTATCCAGCAGCTGATGGAGACAAATGCAGAGACCCACAGCCAAATGATAGGCGGAGCTCAGAGAGTCTTGTGGAAAGGTTGGGGGAAGGATTGAGGAAGCCAGAGGGATCAAGGCCACCACAATAACACCTACAGAGTCAACTAACCTAGACCCATGGGGACTCACAGAGACTGAACCACCAACCAAAGAACATGTTTGGGCTGGACCTAGGCCCCCTACACATACATAGCAGCATAGCAGCTTGTTTTTCATGAGGGTTCCCTAACAATTAGAGGGAGGGCTGTCTCTGACTCTGTTGCCTGCCTGTGGATCCCTTTCCCATAGCTGGGTTGCCTTGTCTGGCCTCAGTGGGAGAAGATGTGCTTAGTCCTGCTGTGACTTAATGTGCCAGGGTGGGTTGGTACCCATGGGGGGACTCTCCTCTGAGTATAAGAGGATAGGAGAGTAGGGGAAGGATGAAACTGGGAGGAGAGGAGGAAGAGGGTGTAACCAGGCTGTGAAGTGAATACAAATAAAATATAAACAATCTAGCTCTCCTAACTATAGATTTCTAAAATTCTTTTTAAAAAATAGAAGTGATGATTACATTTTTCAAGTAGGAATATTTCTCTTTTTACTTAAATTGAAAATTTTGGACCCAATAGCATCAAATATGTGGTTAAAGTACACCCAACAGCTAAAGATAATAATGTATTTTTATTTCGCCATATTGCAGTTGAATATAAAAGAACATTTTCCCAAATCTGCCTAAATGTTGACATCAAATACAGAATGCTTATGGGCCGGTAATCTTTATTTTTTATTTTTTTTTTTTTTTATTATTATTTTTTTATTATTTTATTCTTGTTACATCTCAATGTTTATCCCATCCCTTGTATCCTCCCATTTCCCCCCCCCCCATTTTCCCATTATTCCCCTCCCCTATGACTGTTCCTGAGGGGGATTATGTCCCCCTATATATTCTCATAGGGTATCAAGTCTCTTCTTGGCTACTTGCTGTCCTTCCTCTGAGTGCCACCAGGTCTCCCCCTCCAGGGGACATGGTCAAATGTGAGGCACCAGAGTATGTGAGAAAGTCGTATCACACTCTCCACTCAACTGTGGAGAATATTCTGACCATTGGCTAGATCTGGGAAGGGGTTTAAAGTTTACCTCCTGTATTGTCCTTGGCTGGTGCCTTAGTTTGAGCGGGACCCCTGGGCCCAAATCTGCCTATCATATTGTTCTACTTGTAGATTTCTAGGACCCTCTGGATCCTTTTATTTTGCTGTTCTCCCATGCGTCTCTCATTTAGAGTCCCAATAGGATGCCTTCCCCTCTGTCCCAGTTTCCTGGTAAGTGAAGGCTTTCGTGGGACATGCCCCTTGGGCTAGTATGCAGATATAAGTGAGTATATACCATTTGAGTCTTTCTGCTTCTTGGTTAACTCACTCATTATGATCATTCTAGCTCAATCCATTTATCCACAAATTCGGGAATTCCTTGTTTTTAATAGCTGAGTAGTATTCCATAGTGTATATGTACCACAGTTTCTTTATCCACTCTTCTACTGAGGGACACTTAGGCTGTTTCCATGTTCTGGCTATTATGAATAAGGCTGCTATGAACATGGTTGAGCAAATTTTCTGTTGTGTGCTGGAGCATCTTCTGGGTATATTCCAAGGAGTGGAATAGCTGGGTCTTGAGGAAGCCCTATTCCCATTTTTCTGAGATAGCACCAGATAGATTCCAAAGTGGCTGTACTAGTTTGCATTCCCACCAGCAATGAAGGAGTGTTCCTCTCTCCCCACATCCTCGCCAGCATGTGGTGTCGCTTGACTTTTTGATCTTAGCCATTCTGATGGGTGTAAGATGGAATCTCAGAGTTGTTTTGATTTGCATTTCCCTGATGACTAAGGAGGTTGAGCATTTCTTTAAGTGTTTCTCAGCCATTTGATACTCCTCTGTTGAGAATTCTCTGTTTAGTTCCAAGCCCCATTTCTCAATTGGGTTATTCGGTTTGGTGGTGTTTAATTTCTGAGTTCTTTATATATTTTGGATATTAGACCTTTGTCAGATGTAGGGTTGGTGAAGATTTTTTCCCAGTCTGTAGGCTGTCGCTTTGTTCTCTTGACAGTGTCTCCTGCCTTACAGAAGCTTCTCAGCCTCATGAGGTCCCATTTATTAATGGTTGACATTAAGGCCTGGGCCGTTGGTGTTCTGTTCAGGAAGTTGTCTCCTGTGCCAATATGTTCCAGGCTCTTTCCCACTTTTTCTTCTAAGTGAGTTAGTGTCTCTGGTTTTATGTTGAGGTCTTTAATCCACTTGGATTTGAGTTTTGTGCAAGGTGACAAATATGGGTCCAGTTTCATTTTTTTACACATAGACCTCCAGTTAGACCAGCACCATTTGTTGAAGATGCTATCCTTTTTCCATTGAATGGATTTTGGGCCGGTAATCTTTAAAACTGCCTCCAAGGATGTCCTCTGGGTCAGAAATTTATATCACACACATTTGCTGTCTTACATACAGTTATCAAAAAGGACTGACAAAATATCATCTATATGAAGTTAGATCCTTATTTTATTCCACAGTCTGTTTTAAACAGAAGCAAGCAAATTGGAAGCTCTAACACTGCCTACATAAGAGCTTTGGAATCACACCGCCAGACAGGAATGGACACATTTCCCATCTCATTTCTACCCTCATCCTCTGTTTACTTCCCACGCATTTAACTGTGTTTTCAGTCTGGCTTGTTTCTCACGCTCACTGAAAAGGTGGGGTTTTTTGGTTTTTTGTTTGTTTGTTTGTTTGTTTGTTTTGTTTTTCGAGACAGGGTTTCTCTGTGTAGCCTTGGCCATCCTGGACTCACTTTGTAGACCAGGCTGGCCTCGAACTCACAGTGATCCGCCTGCCTTTGGTTTTTTGTTTTGTTTGGCTTTGCTTTGCTTTGCTGTGCTGGGCTTTTAGATGGGAGCTTTCAAAGAATGGCATACAATCCACTCTACACAGAATGACAGTGATTTTATATATTTTTTAATTTATATGTTAAAAAATTACCTTTAATCCCAACACCCAGGAGGCAGAGGCAGGAGGATCTCTGTAAGAGGCCAGCCTAGCCTACAGCCAGGGCTACACAGAGCAACCTAATTTCAAAAAACTTTAGATAGCCTATGACCATATAGTGGGGGAGGAGGTCCCCCTTGGTCATAGACTTAGGGGAGGAGGGGAATAGGGTGAAAGCGGGAGGGAGGGAGGAACTGGTGGATACCACTGAAGGGAAAACAATTTAGCTGTAATCTGAATAAATTAACTAAATAAATAAAAAAGAAATAACTGACATATTTAATAACCTTAAAAAAGATGGTGTTTAGCTATCAAGTTTATGTGCAAAATCAATTTAAGAAATGATGTAAAACAAATTAAAGAAGGGTACTAAGGACATAATTGCAGTAGAATATATGTGGGGAAAGAATATCCTGGCGTTACTATAGAAACGTGGAATTTTGAAAACATAGCATAAGGTCCCCATCAGGTTAGTCAGGCACCCAGAGGCCTGGTATGCCATGCTCATAAAGGCCCGTGTGTCACAGGTGCCCTGCTTGCTCCCAGCCTGCCACTCCGGCGTCCGTTTGACTCAAAATCGTACTTTGGAACTTATATGAGGAAGTGAACCTCACCAAATGTCTCCAGAATGCTGAGAGGGTCTTTACCGCTGCCTCTTGACTCGTAATTTTGATGGGCATTTGAACTGCTTTAAAAGTGTGTTAGCCTTTGCTTTGAGAACGGAGGTTCACATGACGAATTAATTTCCCGTGAAATCATGGGTTCAAGTGTTACCTGCTCCATTAGCTAACAGACCTGGGGACTTTTGCTTTTAGCTAGAATTTGGAGAAGGGTGCCAGATGGAGAAGGGTGACCTCATGAGAGCGATTTTTGTAGTGCGGTCCTTTACACATCAGTACTGTGTGCTGAGCAGAAGGACACAGGGGTTCCCACGCAAGCGCCTCTGGGAAATAGTCTCCAGTTACTCTTCC
Organism: Acomys russatus; assembly: GCF_903995435.1. Taxonomy (NCBI): domain Eukaryota; kingdom Metazoa; phylum Chordata; class Mammalia; order Rodentia; family Muridae; genus Acomys; species Acomys russatus. The sequence continues at coordinate 10,846,391 of NC_067167.1, read as the reverse complement.
TGGAGTCTTCATAACAGTATGGTGTGTAATGGTTAAACACACAAGTCCCGGAGCTAGAAGACCACCCCCCCCCCATTCGAAACTCAGTCATTGCTCATTCTAAGCCTCATGCCTCAGTTTCCCCATTTGTAGAACGCAGCATAATACTTCCTGGTGAGTCCCTTGGGTGTTACCATGGAGATGTGATAGGTCAATGCAGGAAGCATGCCGTGCTGGGGATTTTCCATCACCAAATTTATCTTCCAAATGATTCATAAAAACATCAAAGTTGCACACATTGGTGGAACGCCGTGTGGTGTTTCTGGGCCCTGTACTCACCGTGTAATGTTCAAATCTGGTTAAACTTGTCTCAAGTAACTGTGTCTTCATGGTGAAAATGTTTCCGTTCTTCCATCTTTTGTACTATGGAAGAGTATTAAATGTTAAGGAGAATTCCTGCTTAACCATCAGCTTCCCAGCCTCACCTGAGCTTAGGATTGTCTTTTTCAAGTGGGAAACAGATTGAAAGCTAGGAGCTTTCAAATGTAGTGGTTCCTCTAAGGTACTTTTCTATGTAAGGGTATGCTGCCCCCAGCTGGACAAAAGACAGAGAGGCACTCACAGGTGAAACACCCTAATAACAACAGATGTTTGTGATTCTGCTGTGATTTTTAAACAACTCGCAAGGTGTTCTTTATTAAAACGCCACCATGTGAGGGGTCTACTTACTCTCTAGAACCCAGTGAGCTCCCCAGTGCCTGCCTTTCCCCTCCCACACTCCAGTTCTACCTCACATTAGGAAGGACAGGTTTGCTAAGAGGGCCTGTCACATGGCCCTGTGTGCTTCACAAAGGATCTTTTATTCTTTTCCCCTAAAGAAGAATCTATAAGGCCCTTCTAACATTGAGAGCATCGTAAAAGACGAGGCCATGGCCTCATTGGCAAAGCATGAACTCTAAAGACAGATGCTTCTAAGTTTGACCTCTATACAGTTCTCAAGCTGAATAACCTGGAGAAAGTTGTTAACCTTCTCTGGGTGAAAGAATTTAAGTAAAGTGTAGGACACTTCATGTAGCTATGGGTACACCTAAGAGCTAAGAGAAGATGTGTCTACCAAAGCGCATGACACACTCAAGCGATAGTGTCTATTGATGGCAGAAGTAGAAGAATTCCTTGGTAAGTGGCCTTGTCTATAACACAGAACAGAGAACACCTCACAGATCTACAGATGCTTAGTGAGAAGACGCCAAAAGAGCCAATGGCCTCCGCAGCATCCTCTGCCCACTACTATGTCCAGGAATTGTAAAGCCAGATGGGGAGAATGTGAGGACCCAAGTGTCGCTTCCACTTGGCTTCAATCTGGACACATGATAATGGTGAGACTCAATCTCTGATGGGCACTGCACTGACACTTTCATGACCGTTTCCCAGCCTAGTATTCAAGAAAAATAAAAACAGCCTAGGCCAGAGGTTTCTCGACCTGTGGGTTATGACCCCTTTGGTAGGTCTGGGTTGAATGACCCTTTCGCAGGGGTCACCTAAGACCATCGGAAACCACAGATGTCTACACTACGATTCATAACAGAGGCAAAATTACTCTTATGAAGCAGCAATGAAAATAATCTTATGGTTGGGAGTCACCACGACATGAGGCACTGTATCAAAGGGTCACAGCGTCAGGATGGTTGAGAACCACTGACCTAGGTACAGCTCCTACCATTGCCTCTAGTCTCCACATGACAAAAGTAAGACCCAGGACTAAATGACTTGCCTGAAGTCACATTGTCCATAAGTAGACTCGGATGTTCATCTGACACAGTATGGTTTCAGAGCCCCCACTCTTAACACATCTTCCATGTTACCTCAAAATGGGGTAAAAAAAAATAGACAATGGGGGGAGAAGAGCCACAGGCTCTGCATGCCAAGATGGCTTTTGGGGTGGGATGGTTAATCAGAAAAACAAGTGATCTGGAAGCTTCAGGCATGGGGCATATATTAGAGATGTAGGGGTGTCTTACAGACCAAAGGGTCTCAACTCTGACAGCATATGGCTATCTATAGCTGCTTTTCAAAAAAACAAAAACAAAAACAAAAAACCCTAAGCATCACTGATAGAAATTCTGTATCTATTGCTCTGGGTATACTCTTGGCATAGAGTTTTAAAGGCCCCACGCAACTCTAACACACAGCCAGTGGTGAACCAGTGGTGTGCCCTCTCCCTGCCCCTGAAGGTGCCTCTTAGTCACGTGGCTTCTTGGAATTCTGTAAGGACTGAGTTTGTTTATCTTGGCATTTGGTTCACAACCAATTAGATGATCTTCACGGGCTAGGCAATAACATGTTGTGTAAATTCTGAGTTGGGACACCACTTTGCATAGAAATATGAGACTTCTTGGGGATGTTGTTCCCTATTTCTGACCGTAGTCGAATTTCCTTCGGAAAATGGCAACATCCAAATCTCTTTTTCCTGCTAATTATGTATTGAAAAAAAAAACTGTCTTGAAACATTGCAAGGCAGCCAACCCCATTCAGTAAATTACACCATGTAACTGGCTCACTCCTCATCAAGCTTGCCCTCCCTGGCCCTATAGAGGGAACAGCCACTTCCCTTTGCAAAGCTTCCTCCTGGGAGTAGATTTCTTCAGTTTTCCCTGAAAGGTCAGGGCACCCGCCTTTCCCTGAATCCCTCATCAAGTAGTGATGGCTCAGCCTTTTGTTATCGTCTTGTGTTGTTCCCAAGAGGATTTGTACTTACAAGTTAAAGATGTCTGCAGTTTCAGATAATTTATATTTGGAAAAGAAGAAAAATAACTTTATTTTGACCACTTATACTCACAGTGAATCCTGCTGGCCATCCACAGAACCTTCCTCCCTCTCCCCCCCTTTTGCCTCCCAAGTCATGATCTATGTACGCATCCCCTTCTTCCTGTGCGCCCCGCCCATTTGTGTCGACCTCCTTTTACTCCTACAAATGCACTTTTGTCCCTTCTCTACTTTAACCCGTTCTGAATGGCTGTTCTGGGAATAGCCTTGTATCAATGGCTCCCTTGCACTGTGGCTTTCAGAGTGATGTCAGCACCCATCCTGCTAGCTTTCTCCTTGACTAGTAGTCTCAGGCTCACAGACTTTCGTTTTAGAAATGGACAAATGCAGATCTTAGGACCCTATGTCTAACATCGACTTCCCATTCCTCCAGCTCTGGGAAGCACCGACTATCTGTTGTCCACAGCCCCTGGGTTCTGCACCACTTAAATTCTCCTTATTTTTACTATGTTTAGCACATTATCTGCTTCCTGCTAAGACCCTAAGATATTGTGTGAGTCAGTTTTATGAGACAGGTGACGGTTAATGTACCCTAGTCTCGTTATCTCAGTTACCAGTTATTAGTTCAGACACGTAGGTTAAGGCAGTCAGTGTAGGGGCACTCCATTAAAAAATAGTTTGGGTGGGCAGTAGTGCCACATGCCTTTAATCCCAGCACTTGGGAGGTGGATCTCTGAGTTCAAGACCAGCCTGATCTATAGAATGAATTCCAGAACAGCCAGAGATACACAAAAAAAAATATGTCATGAAATAAGAAAGAAGGAAAGAAAGAAAGAGAAAAAGAGAAAGAAGGGAGGAGAGGGGAGAGGAGAGGGGAGAGGAGAGGAGGGAAGGGGAGGGGAGGGGAGAGGAGGAGAGGGGAGAGGAGGGAAGGGAAGGGGAGGGGAGGTGAGGGAAGGGAAGGGAAGGGAAGGGAAGAGAAGGGAAGGGAAGGGAAAAATAGTTTGATACTGATACAAGCTCCTGATTAGTGTTGGTCAGTTAGTTGGAAAGACAAAGAAAGCACTTGCCCTCAGTGCACACATTCAGCCACTCGGTAAGCAAGAGACATTGTTAGCACAAAGGAACACACTGATGAGATAGAGCTCAGAGCAGTGACACTGGACCATGCCTCTCAGGGATGAGTTTACTATCCTAGAAATAAGAAATTACCTTAAGGGTTAAGCCTTGAGGAAAGCCTTTTGTGATTTGCTCCTGAGGGAACAAGAACTTCTGCAATTTTAGTAGCATCTCTCTGAAGAACAGAGAAAGTCCAGTGTGTTAAAGCACTTCCTATGCATGGTCCCGTTTGATTTTCTCAGTGATTGTGTTAATAGTTGTAGTCCTAGTTATGCTAAACTCATTAATAACAGTTCCAGGCAGTATTTCTGAAGCACGTTGTCTATAAATGTTAGTTTCATTCATCACCACAGGAAGTGTCTCCCAGGCACAGTGGTTATTCTGAGGACATCAGGACAGCAAAGGCACACTGTAGCTTCCAATTCCTATCTCATAGTGGAGGTAGGGTCCAATGAGACTGAGAAAGTGGAAACTCAGAAGATTCTCAAAGACCTCCTTCCCAGGTTTATAGTACTAATAAGTAGCTGCCAGGAATGGAGCGAGGGACTCCAACCAGCTGAGCTGCAGAAAGATTTTTGAGGACCAGGGTAGCTGCCTAAAAGTTGTGCAGACAGTTCCGGGATTGTAGCATTCATGAGATGTTAGGCATGTTGAAGTGGGCTTTTTTTTTGGTGATATAACTGCTGTTTGGAGTCATCTCTGCTCTTAGAAACAACCCCTAGCCCACACTCGTGTTAGTAACCCCAATAAAAATTCATCCTTTCACTAGGTTTGCTTTGTTGTGATCATTGGTCATGTGTGTGTGTGTGTGTGTGTGTGTGTGTGTGTGTGTGTGTGTGTATGTTTGGGGGGTCGCTTTCTGGAGCAAGTAGATGTGTGTGTCATGCACCTCCCCACAGAAAGCTTGCTATAGTCATGTCTTTTCCAAGATTCCAATAAATAATACATTGTTTAATAATATAAATTTTCCATGAGAATAATGGTTCTTTCTTAATTATTTTTTTGTTTTATGTGTATGAGTGTTTGCCTGCATGTACATATGTATAACACATGCATGCAGTGCCCATGGGGGCAGAAGATGTCAGATTCCCTGCAAGTGGAGTTACGGGTAGTTTTAAACTTCCATGTGGCTACTAAGAACCGAACCTGGGTCCTCTGAAAGAGCAGCAAGTGCTTTTAATAACAGAGGCATCAATAACAGCTCTCTAGAAAAAGTCATGTACGGGGCAACCTGACTTTTTTTGCACTAAAAATTTCTGAGCAATTCCAGTAGCTCACTTTGAATAGTTCCTCCAAGGCGCAGGCTTTAAGGAAAGTTCCGAAATTTCCTAAGGCGAATTTCACGTTGTCTTCTCCTGGCAACAACAGAGTCTGTGCACTGTAGATATTTTTCTCTCCCAGACACTAGGACATAATGAGTCACTGAGGACACTGAAACAAGAGGAAGGCATGCTTCCACCCTCCTCTGCTCTGTATTTTATCCAGTTGCACCATGTTTTCTTTTAGAAAACTGTACATTGTAAGACCCAGTTCCCTTCCTAAGGTAAGCAGGTCCCTGACAATAGATATGGTCTTCTATTTTCAGCAGGTGTTTGGTGTCACCTGTGGTCCCCTGCTGGCAATACATGGTATTTGTACAGACCTACAGCCTCATGGCTTTCTAACAAGCTGTCTCTCCTTTGCCTACAGTGGCTGCAGTAATAAGCCTAGAACCAAAAAAATCATAAGAAATGTCTGCTTGTTGAATCATGTCTTATATCGTGTCCTTTCAACTGACTCCAGTCAGGAGTGCTGTGCTCTGAGATGTCATTGTCCCTTTTCAATCTCAGGATCTATAAATTCTGTTTGCTATGTGACCCCTTACAGTTCTCTCATAAAATGGTGCTATCCATGTCAATAGGCAAAGTGAGGACTAACACACTCTAGATACTTAAGTATTTAGAATGCGCTGACTTGTTTAATTCTTACCAAAAATGAAACTGAGGATAAATATATCTATTTATGTATCACTGGTTACATACCCAGCAGCAAAATAGCCAGGATGTGAGCCTAAGCTTTCTCAAGATCACCCAAGCTAGTATGTGGAATGATGTTTCCAGGGTACACATGAGCAGGAGAGCTCAATTTGTAGCTGTCTCTTCATTGGGGTGTAGCATGTACTGATCTGAATCCATGTGCATAGGCCACACACCCTTAGGAAAGATAAGGGGTCTGCTTGTCAAAATCCTACATGACGATGTCCTTGGCAGTATTTATTTGGGGGTACAGATGAGCAGTCACTTGGAATCTTCTTCTTAGCTGTTGGAGAGAGAAGCGATAATTATAGGATGGGATGGATGGTGGGCAAGATGTGTGCTTACAGAGTGATAGTAGTCCATAGTGGTTTTGTACTTGGTTAACAGCTAGTGGTTGTGTAGTCCTGTGTTTTCCTTGGAACCCACAGAACGATACAAAATAGTTGTGAATATATCTAAACTGTAGAGTGGAAAAGGAAACATAAAAACTGACAATTTCCTTAGACAAGAGCACGTGGCTAAGAATCCTGAAAGGAAACCCTTCTGAAGCTTACAGGAGCAGCATATGATGCCATCCTCATGGATGCCATCATCAGTGTCATCAACAATGCCATCACTGCTGCCTCTGTCTTAGTGTCAGTTCTTCCAGAAGTGGCTACTAAGGGAAGGATTGTCCTGAAAATAGTTTATTATTATGGAAGAGAGGAAAGAGGGAAAGAGAGACAGGGAAAGAATGTCAAGGGTTAAATGTAGAATGGCCGTGCAGATATGATTATGGGCAATTGAGCTCAGTCTCATGAGTGAAACTTGGGAGCCAGTGGGAAAATGTTCCTGTCAATTCTTCTCAGTCATTGGTGGAGGACCACCTGGGGGTTATTCACTGTCATGTATTTCTGGTTCACCATAAGGAGATGTGAGTTACCTCAGAATACAACTGTTTAAGCCTTTCAGAGCCTGAGCTCTGACACATCACACCAAAGAAGAACTGGCCACTGACAGCATCAGAAACCAGTTGCTTTAATAGGACAAGACACAGTAGGTAACACTTCCTGGATGCATAGAAAGTGTCAGTCCATGTAATGCAGGTACCATTCCTTGTTGGCATTTTGTAGTTAAGAAAAAGACAGAGATGTAATACGACGGCCTGTGCAGGGATAGCTGGTACTTGGTCGTGCCAGGAGTTGAAGCCGGTTAGCCTGACTCTGAGATTCATCATGGTATCCCATCCAACTTTATGAAAGACTGTAGCTGGCTTCAAAGTAATGATTATTCTCCTGCCTGCCTCAATCTCTCAAGTGCTGAGAGACTGCATATGGGCCACAATGTCTGGCTGCCTATTCTATGCCTGTTCTCCAGCTCTAGATTTCTTGTCCACACTGGATAAGTTTTTTCCTAGAAAAACATACAGACTGGCCCTCATAGCTTCCTCTGCCACCAGACTCGAATTCTCCTGGGCAAGGTTAGGAATAACAGCTGATGGCAGTTAGCATTCTCTTAACTCTGTATAGATCTTCTCACTCCCCCATCACAACCCACATGGTTGGCTCTGCCAAGCTCTCTTCCCTGAAGAAGACAAGCTACAGGTAACTGAAAATTAAAAATAAAAATAAAGAAAGAAAGAAAAAAGGAAAAAATGCTTGCCCAAGGCCATATACTCAGTGACTGAGAAAACTAAGTTCCTCCTCTGTGACTTATTTGCTGAATTATTATGTTCTGCCTGCCTCCCTGTCAACAAAGTTTGAAATGGAATACTTACTGAGTGGACTGCAGAACTCTGCAGTGCAGAGAACTGCCTTTTAAATCAATCAAGCTTAGGGAGCATAGCCAATCCAGGACAACTGACAGCATCATTTCTAGTCTGCTTTGCTCTATAAAGTCTGAAACACAAAGCACACCTTTTCCTCTGAGGCCAACTTGCACATATCTAGGCCTTTTTTTTTTTTTTTTTTTTTTTTTTTTTAATGACATAATACATAGGCTGGCACTAGACTTAGGAATGTCTTTTTTGTTGTGAGTTTCCCCCAGGCCAAATCAGTTTTGGAATCAGTTCTGGCCTACAGATGGTAAAGCTTTCTCCAAGGGGTTAAAATAGGGCACTACACCAATGAACAGCATCTTCGCATACTCGTGTCTTCTCTGGTTTCAGCAGTACTTGTAAAATATAAGACATTGAGATAAATAAAATCAAATCAACAGCAAAATTCAAATTAATGTCCAACACATCACTCTTTTTTCCCTTTAAAACAGTGCCTTTTTCCATCCTCTGTTACTGGTTAAGACCACAACCACCAAAAACTAAGCTAAAACATATAAATGTAAATAAATACACATACACACACACACACACACACACACACACACACACAAACACACACACACACACACTGTAAGAAAGGGAGAAGATTATTTAGGCAAACACATATCACATGGCAAGAGTAGAGCACTTAAGAGACCCACCCAAACTGGTTCTTATAGCAAGATCTGTCAAGAAACCAATTTAACTCATTATTCACAGAAACTATTAAAGCAAAAGCCCTTATCAGCTCGTATGATGCTACCTGTTCCGACCACTTACTATCTCATAACTTGAACTAATTATCAACATGAATTGTGAAAGAGACAAACAATAGTATACGGTAAAGAAAAAAAGTTTTCTGCTCGGTTCCCAGTGTCAGCAATACCCATTGTCAACTTTCCTCATTGCCACACTGTATTGCATATATATATATAAGATATTGCTACTTTTAAAAAACTGACAATATGGCCTTTTCTTTATTTTACAATATGTACATAGACTTCCTTAGAATCTCTATGTACAATATTCCACTACATAGACTATAACTTGTCTAACCAGCCCCCTCCTGGCAGACACCTGGTAGATACTTACTAGTAGAACGCACAAGCTTCTTCTTGCCATGGGTGGCAATTTGATGCAGAGATTTGTAACTGATCAAAATACTTATGGTAAGGAAATGTGAGTGCTCAGCTGTGGTGGGCCATCCAAATCAGCTTCCTCCCTGCTTGAAGCTCAGAGAATATAGTGGATGTACATGTTTTTGTTTTGATCCCAAGTGTGGGATGGGGAACAGATTTGTGAGAGAACAGGTGATGTTTATCCACCAGAAGATGAACCACCTCGTGCAGGGGCTTGGGTTTTTTTTTTCCAGCTGAAACACATCTTAGTACAGACTCTGAGAAGTTATACATATATACAAGAGGTGGGGCTTTTTGGGTTTTGGTTTTGTTTGGCTGTTCATAGCTCCGCTTTGAGATGTTCCTAGAGAGACCACTCCAGAGAACACTTCGGGGCTCCGGGTTCCAGCTTCTGTTTCAGGTTCCAGCAGCAACTTTGACTGAATTGCTGGTTTGCTGAAATCCTGCCAACTATGCCAGGGGAATCATTCCCAGGAACTGAGTCCCAAAAGGCCTACTTCTCCTGTTCCCATTAATCTCTTTTCTCTCTGATCTAGGGTAGGTGGGTTGGAAATGGGGTATAAACATTAAAGAATGCCAAACAACGTAGGTTTGGAAAAAGGTCAAAGCCTACAAGAGAATACAGCAAAAGAGTGTGCAGAAAAAAGGTGAAAGCCAGTGAATGGGGCTACATTCTATTTTCATTCTGTTTCTGTGATGAAAAACATCTTAACCAAAAGGCACTTGTGAAAGGCAGGGTTTATTCCAGTGTACACTTCGAGGTCATCAACCATTGAGTGTAGCCAGTGTAGAAAGTTAAGCAGGAACTCCCAGCAGAGCCGGTGGAGTAGTGTTGCTCTCTAGCGTGCTTGGCTAAATTTCTAATACAACCTAGGTCCACCTGCCTAGGGCTGGGGCTCTCCCCCATCAATCAGCAAATCAAGACCATGTCCCACAGAAACGTCCACAGGCCAATCTGATGAAGTGAATTCTTCCTTTGGGTGTCCCACTTCCCACATGATGCTAGGTTGTGTCACGTTGTCAATAAAAACTAGGCTGGGAGGAGAGCTGTGAAATTTCGACTTCTGAACATGACGTGGCTGCTAGGCACAGCAGTTCACAGCAGCCATGGTTACCTGCACAAGACCCTAAACAAGATCAAGCCAGTCAATGTTCTAGAATAGATGGGGACAGAGCCCTTGGGGAATCACCCCTACTGCAGGAGTTACTGATAACTGATGACTGCACAGGAAGGGATATTCACTCTCCTTCCGGGATGTGGCTACTGGTAGGTTGTCCATGCCCTAGTCTATGGGTCCATACCCATGCACTTATGGGTAATACTATCTGGACTTGGGTTATTATTGATAACAGTTTTTAAAAAGAGGCCACAAAGTGAGGAGGTTGACAAGGTTGAGAACACTAAAGGTAGTTAGAGGAAGGCGGCGGCTCTGGTCACAGTACATTCTATACATACACGATGTTTTCAAAGAAAATCCATTTTAAAGGAAAGGAAAGGGAGTTCGCCACTGTGAAGACTTTCCAATGGCTGCTGAAATATGGACGTTGAGAAGAGCAATGTCAAATATCCATGCCATTCACCACAAGCAGGTAGGAGGGGAAGGACAAGGTAAGCGGGGACGAGGGAGATGAGGAGGGGTTCTGCCAATTCAGACCTTCTCAGATCCATCCTGAGCCAGTCAGACAGTCTGGCTGTGAGTTCCGGGTTCAGCGAGAGACCCTGCCTCAGAAAATAAGGCGAAGAGCAATCGAAGAAAGCATTCAATATTGACTTATTGCCCCCACATGAGCACGCGTGTACACACGCGCACGCGCGCGCGTGCACACACACACACACACACACAGAGAGAGAGAGAGAGAGAGAGAGAGAGAGAGAGAGAGAGAGCCACACAGACATATGAAACTACTTTTGTCTCACATGAACACACACACATGCATACAGCCACACAGACATATAAAACTAATTTTGTCTGTCTATCTATCTATCTATCTATCTATCTATCTATCTATCTATCTATCTACACATCTACCTATCTCTGTATATATCTAATCTCTACCATGTGGAGATGTCTCTTCCTACTGTGTGGCATGTCTCTCTTTTCATCTTTTTCCTTTCTTGGAAATGAGCAAGACCACAAAGGAAGCAGGCCTAGCCTCTTTTCAACAAGCCATCACACCACCCCCGTTACCCCCTGAAGAAAAGTCAGTACCTTAGACCCTAGTATCTGTAGTTCTCTGGCTTCCTCTCTCTCTGTTGGATGTACCAGTAGACTGTCACTTGGCATGCGAGCTCCAGCCAACTGCAAACATTGCCCTTTGTGGGGAATTCTTTTTTCGGTTCTTTGGAATTTTGTGGGCCTCCTAGCTCAAGGCTGGACTCCAGTAGCTCAGAAAATACCCAGGGGTGGGTAGGCAGACATACTTTAGCAAAAGATGGTTCCGTCAGTACTGTGTTTATCCAGTGGTTAAAACTGGAGACCAATTCACAGTACAAGGGCCAGGGCGTGGGAGCTGTCCGTGGTCCTGGCCAGCATTGCCAAGTGGACCCTGGTCAGTCCTTCTGTCTGCAACCTCAGGATGGAGTCTGGAGACGCTGAGTTCCGTCCAGTGCATATTTTGTAATCAATTTCCCCCCTTGCCTTTCAGCTTAGCTATTTCTGTAATTTGGCTACATTGTCATATATACGGTTTGAAAGCATTTTTATTCCACAGGTTGCCATTTCACTTTGCTGATTGCCTTGTTATAAGTATTTAATCGATTTTGAACTGATTTTCATATAAAATCCTACCTGTGTCCTTCTGTATATGTATATTTGACTTTTCCAGTGCCAGTGTTTGTAGGTTCGTTTTTTTTTCCTTTGGTATCGCTATGACACATTTGTCAACTTTCAACTGACCATAAATGTGAATTTATTGATGGGATTTCTATTCTGCCCCATTTGCCTAGATGTGTTTTGTTCCACAGGACAATTCCATGGTATTTTGATTATGAACTATTTATATGACATCGTGAGACCAAATAGCACGACGTCTCAAGCTTTAGTCCTTTTGCTAACAAGGCTCTTTGGTGGTGGTGGTCGGGGGGGGGGGGTCTGTATGAATTTTAGGACTTATTTTTCCATTTCTGTTAAAAGATTAGTGGAATTTTAGCAGGGGCTACATTACATCTGTTAATCGTTTTATATTCTATGAACACTTTAAATTAATTTTTGTCGGTTTCATACAGTGTATTTTAATCTTACTCACCCCCACTCCCTTCTCCCTGAATTCTCCCTGAGCCAGCCTCACCTCCCCAACTCTTCACAGATTCACCTTATCTATATTTTTAATACGCCACCAAGTCCATTTGTGCTGCCCAAGTCCTCAAGGCTGTGGAGGCGGGAAATAACCTTCGATTGGCTTTTTAACAATATTACTTATTCTACTCTGTTGCTGTAGGATATCTCTACATTTGTGTGCGCCTTCTTCCCTTGTTGTTGTTTTTTTTTTTTTTCCATGTTTAGTAGTTTTCCATTTGAGGTGCAGGATAGAGGGAGAACTCGGTGGGTAAATCTCTTGCTGTCTAAGCACAAGGACCTGATTCAGATCGCATCATCCAAGCAAAGCTGCAGGTTCAACTGCATCCACTTGTAGCCCCGGCACTACAGGATCATGGGATAATTGGCTAGCCATTATAGACAATCAGTGAGCTCAAGGCTCAATGAGAGACCCTGCCTCAAAAACTAAGGTAGACAGTACTAGAGGGAGATACACAGCATTGGTTTCTGAGCTTCACATGAGCAAGCAGGCACACATATCTGTGTACGCAGATATTGCACACACACACATAAACACATGTGCATGCATGCATTACACATGCCCACAGACACCAAGTTAATCAATTAGTCAGTTAATTAATTAGCTAACGTAAAAGAAAATAATATCCAGGGGTGCTTCAAAATATAGCTTTCTGAGCAACCTGCCCAGTAATTCTAAATGGGAAGAGATAGGACAGTGTTCCAGGTTTAGTGCTGATTTTACAACTAGTCTGAAAAATACACTTGAAGGATCACCATGTAAATCCCCTAAGATTTAACTGTCTTAATAACCAGTTGGAAAACATGTAAAAATTTTAAATTACACCATTAAAGATCCTGGCATCTCCCCCATTGCATCGCATATGTTACATGTATTCATCATAAAATTCATAACCAACAAAAACAAAGTCTATTGATTCCCAACAACTGGCTTCAGTTATCACAATGATCCATGCAGCATGCTAGGCCCCTGAGCCTCTAACTTGTGTCACAGAATGTTTCAGCTAATGGATTTCTAAAGCAGTAAGAGAAATATTTTATTCAAAAAAAGCATTTGAAATTAAAAAAAATTTTATGACATTAATACTTTTCTCTAACATACATAAATTTCCTACTTTTTGGTGGACTTATTATTTTTAAATGTATCCAGCTACTTTCCTAGTGTTTAATGAGCATCTACTCTGTCTTTATCTAATAGCTGCTGGATCACAAGTGCTTTCAAAATATTTCTCAAACATATTCGAAAAACATGACATGAAAATGATGTCAGAAGTTGTGGGATCAGGTGGGTTAGGTCTTTGTCCCCCAACAATATGTAGTTGTACAATAAATCACACAAAATGTTTTATATATGCTCTTAAGCTTTATTGCTTGTAACTCTCTGGATAGAGTCTCAAATCAGAGGAGATTTACGCAGGCAGGATAGCAAAGCAGTCCTCAGAGCCATAGTGAATGAAAGTAGAACCAAAGATTTGTAGATTAAGATCTGTACTGAACTGAACAATCCATTCCTGATGAGTTATGGTTTACGCTTAGCCATATGTATTCCATTAGGGCTTGCCTGGAAGGTAAAAATGAGTTGATGAAGCCTGAATGATTACGGGTCACAAATCTGATCAATGTTAATGAGAGGTGAGAAATTACATTTGAACTAAATTGAAGGTATGAGATGTTTAAATCAAACATGACTCTGAAAGAGCTATCACTGTGGGGGTAATATACTTTCATTTCAGAGAGCTTTTATTCATTGGGTGATGTTACAGCGTGTTAGAAAAAGTAATAACGGCTGACATTTCAAACTAAAGCTTTTGTCTTCGGAGGAAAGAGGCAGTTATTATTATTTCTATCAACAGATTTTTGGTTGACCTCCCAACTTCTGCCCATGACATCACTTTCTGTTCATGACTTTATCTTCTGTAAGGCACCGCAAAGGATTCCAACCTCACCTATAAAGAAAAACAGCACAAAGGTGAGCCATTAATTAATGGCTCATTAATAAGAGCAAAGCCCACTAGCGTCTCTGGGCTGCATCACCCTAAATGTCACAACACATACAACTTAGTTATTGAGACACCACTAACCCATCGGATGTGTGATGAGCACCAAGGCTGCCAGTGTGATTTGCTTCCTCCTTTCACAAGCCATTTCCTGGAGCTTAGGGAGTTTTTCTGAGCAATAGATCTTCTAAGCAATCACCTAGATCTATGTCCTTTAAAACAAACAAGCCAACAGAGTAACAGGGGTCACAGTGTCTCTTCATAGATTAAAACGATGACTAAGACAGCTCTCCAATGGTTCTGATACACACCAAAGTTTACACAAGAAAGCCAGGCCTAGATTGTTAGACCTTTAGAGCCAGTTTTGTGTAATTGAGTGTTGGGACTGTGAAGACGTCGGTAATCAATCATAAAATGCTCCTGAACGTGCAACAATGAGGAACTGATTGAAAATTGGACACAGAGTGAACCCAATGAGGTTTGGGCAGCGCTTGCCTTTGTCATGAGATGCCACTATCACTGCAGCACACAAGACGCATACTTTGTACTGTGCCACACAACACCGCAAACACTGCCTGAAGCAGCTGGGTTTATATATAGGACCATTATATATTAGGAGTTGCAGTGTTTTAATGGTACATAAAATGTTTTCTGCTCTTATAGAAACATATGATTTAATGATTTAAAAAAAAAAAAAGAACAACTTTTAGTCTTCCCTGCAGTCATTCCTCACCCATTCAAAAGCTCTTAAGTGTCTCATATAATCCTTATGAACAAGGCTAGGTTCTAGGGATTTAACAAAGAGCCTGATATTGAGCTATGCTCAGGTCTAATTAGGGACACAAAGTATGCAATTTTTAAATAATACAGTGGTGAATCTGGTAGAGGAATTTTAAACATGGCTGCTCTGGCAAGGGATCACATCCAAAGACCTTCTAGGACCACACGACCCAGCTGGAATACAGACACACTATGACCTGGCTGGAGCACAGACATGCCCTAAGTACAACACCTTTAATCCCAAACAATGAAGGTAAGGTTAGTTTATAGAAGGAAGCAGCCATGTTTGAAAGTGATGTCTAATTGAGGGGCAGACAAGGTGATGAATCAAAGAAAGATCTGACAGAATAAGTCAGGGATAGTATATGCCCAACTCTCACATGAGCAGGACAGAAAAAGAGGTTACACAAGAGCAGTGCAGAGAGGGGGGGGGAGAAGGAGGGAGAGAGAGGGAGGGAGAGAGAGGGAGGGAGGGAGGGAGGGAGATAAGGATGTAAAGACATAGGAAGGGCATGCATACAAACCAGCATTCCTATAAGAAGAGATGTCTATGCAAGACATGTGAGATGAACTAACTGGGTTTGGACATCTCCACATAGGCATGGAAGAGGAGTGTTTTAAACAAAAAATGACAACAGCAGCAAAAGCCAGGAGAGAACACAGGGGCCGGAAGCTACTTCGTGTTGCTAGAGGCTACTTTCAAAGGCTCTAGAGAATCAGATGTGAGCAAGGTAACCCAGCAGTTTCAAGAGGAACAATTATTCTACCCACCACCAAGGATGAGCAAAAGGGCAGCAGCAGTAGATGAGTTGGGTAATGAGTGGCCAAAGAAGCAGACCGAAGGTAGCTCTCAGTGTGTGAGATTCCAGGTTGGGTGATATCGATAGACATTTAGAAGAAAAGAGGTAGGAAAGCAAATGATGAAAGAGAAACCTGGGGGTGACAGGCTGGGCATGGGAAACTGGTGTAGGGGTAAGAGATGGGATGTCAGAAGGTCAAAGGAAGGGGAGGAGGCATACGAGTTAATTTTCATAGTTCTTCCCCCAGCCCCGTGAACCTAAGGCACATGTGGAGATACTTTCACCTTAGCTCAATGCTTATGAAATTTCTTTTTATCCCTATAGGAAATATAAGGAGATGACGTAACCTCTATTTCTGGGAAAGAAGGTAGTCCCGGGCGGGTATGAACTACTTACTATTGATGGAGTCGGCCAAAATCTTCAACTGCTGAGTGTTGTCCAGGACCTCAACCCTTTGGGTATAGGGATCATAGCGAACCGAGAAGGGACGAGGGATTGTGGCAGCAAAAGCCCTGAAGCCAAGACAAAGGGCTCTTGTGAAGGACACCATTTAGAAATAGGTTACTCTGAAAGAGCTCTGAGTGGTTTTTGCTTTGCCATGAGCCCTGAAACTTCCTAGAGCAGAGGCTCACAAGCTGGGGCTGCGACGCAGAATACAACTGAATTAGGTCATTCAGGGAAGCCTTTGTTTGTATGTGTGTAGAAAAGCACAAAATCCAACGAAGCCACAGATACTTATTAAATAAGATAAAAAAAAAAAAAAAGGAAATGAAGCCTAGCCAAAGAATACTATTTAAGACAACAACAACAACAACCTCTAAGGTCAATGCAACAGTCAACGCAAATAGAAACACAGCTCTGGACAACCGAATAAAGCATGGTAGTGACAGTAAAAGTAGCATAGCTCAGGGGTCCTGCTGTGAACTGAGGACCATATTGAATTCTAACAGCTCTAGACCCTTAAAAACATCACTCTTAAGTTACCATTTACAAAAGTCCTAAGAATGAAGTAATGCCATGACCCCGAGGCAGAGGAAGGATGAAGCAATGTTGCTATGCCAGGCAGCCTGCTTCTGCATGGCTCCCAATTCTGGAGGAACCGCCCAGGAGGGACATCGATCCATAATATTGACAGAACACTCCACGGGCATCTCAGATAGTATTTCTAGGTTAGCCCATGATGAAAGCTACTGTTTTGAAAAGGACAATTATCCATCCAGACAGTAAGTCACCCCAGGTTTGGCAAGAGCAACATCCAAAGTTCCCAAGCCAGGATTCTTGGTGTCTTTCTTATCCGTTATAACACTTGTGATCACAGGCAGCAGGCTCTCCCCCTCAGTTCCTCACTCCCCTTAGTCTTCTGTAAGGTCAGGGTAGTACCAGTCTTCAGATCAGAAGGGCAAGAGTAAGTCAGGGTTAATCATTGCCTTTTATTAGTGGCTGTGGGCTTGCGAGTTCATTACGTCTACTCCCCCACCAACCCTCTCTGAAAGGAGCTTCCAAGACGGGCTCCTCTAGAGACAAGCCCCCTAGCCAACAAACGATCAGTCTGCAACAGGAGGAGAAAGGTTGCTGGCACACAGCTTTGTCAGACCTTTAAAGTCTCAGCTGTGAGTGCCACCAGTGCCAGGTTCCAGGAGAGGACACCCATTTTGCTCCATTCTGCTGAGGGGCAGCTTGCAGAGATGAAAAGAAAAGCTACAGGCAATCAATGGTTCCTGCTGTGGTGAGAGAGGAACAGTCTTCTCCAGGGACTGGCCCCTCGTTGTTGGTGCAATCACAAACAGTCAGCCCTAAACACACATATATAAAAACAACACCAAATGGACTCTTCTGGTTGTACTGAAGTACAGACGGGGAGTCTTTGGGATAGGATGAAGAAGAAACTCCAGAGCAGAAAAATAATATCAAAAATCAGCAGGGCCTTGGCGAGAGGAGAAAGAGGACCACTATAGGCTACACCGAATGGACTTGTGGGCCAGTACTTTAATTTCTTAAGGCAAGCAAATAAAAGTTGACTTTCCAGAGACCCACGCAACCTCTGTCCATCATCCACCATCAATAAGGTGGTTTTCTAAGAGTGGTAGCATCATCAGGACATCCACGCCCGGGTAGAGCTCCGTGTAGACTGTCTCCTGTCTAAATGAAAGTCTGGATAGCTCCTAGATAGGGTTCTCAATTGAGAGAGATGAGAGTCTCAGAGCCTGGGTACCATTGTCACCCTCCTCTGATGTGCTCTGAGACAGTTCCTCCATTAGTTAGCTATGAAGTGCTCACTATATGCCAGGCACTGTGAAGGGGGACCAAAGACAGTCCTAGAAGTTCAAAGAAGTTATCTTCTACTTATGATGCACTTCTAAATTATATATTGGAAGTCAGTAATGACTAAAAAGATGACAGGGTGGGTTTATCATTTTAAGAAGTCATGTATCACATAATTACATTTTAGCCAATGACGTACAGACACAATGCCATATGACTATGATAAAATTGCAAGATTATTATCTCCAAGAGACAGCAGACCCAGCCATGGAATGTCATGTTGTAACTTGGTAGTCATGAGTTTGTGTTGGTGTGAGGGTCAGCAACCCATTGCATTACCAGCTGTACAAAGGTGTTGCAGTTATAATTACGCATACTTAGTACTTGGTAATGCTAAAAAGTGACGATGTTACTGCCTTATATACTGACCATATTTTAATTCTGATGTTCTGCTTATAAAAATATAATTTTGCTTTAAAATAATATGCCGTATTATGCCTGCAATAGCCTCATACATCTTGAATTTATTATGTCTTTTGTGTCATTTTTCTCTTATGTGTCATTTCATGTCTTATTTGGTTCACCATGGATCCTTAGGCCTGCCAGTTCATATGTGATACAATCTATGTCCGTAGTAGATACTACCATGCATGTTTGTGTATGTAATATGCTATGATATTCACTCAATGTTGAAGCCACCTAATAGCCTACTTCTCAGAAATAGCTCTGTCGTTTTTATGCACGAATACATTTGGTTGGCAAAAGATACAGAAAAAAAAAAAAAAAGATGAGTTTCTGTGAAGATGTGAAGAGGTGAGGAAGCTTCTGAGAGAATAAAGGGGAAAAGGTATTTCCCAAGATTTGAAGGCATCTGGCTGGTTTGGTATGGTGAACTTCCATAGCTGCTCTGAGCACAGAAGCATTCAGCAATTAGACTTTGTGTCTGTGTTGAGTGGAAAGCAAGGTTTTCTGCAGGGGTCAGTCCATCCAACCTCCCAACGAAGTGGAAAGGATGAGTGTGGAGAACATGGGGGCAGGGGCACTACGTGCTGTGCACCGTTGCTGTGGACACTGGAGTCCAGACAGCACTGCCATCCTGGTCCAGGAGACCCAGAAAGCCAGTGACCCCCTTTGGCAACCTTCTCACCTCACTTTCTCCTTGGCATCATTGAAGCTCTCGGCCACGTAGTACAGGGGCTGGAACTCTGTGACGTTGTACTCCTGGCAGGCTGTCTTCTCCAGCTCCAGGGGCAGGAGCTTTGGCTTATCTGATAAGCAGTACTGCAGGGACCCAGTGGGAAAGTTTTCAGTTAACTGAGGGCCTGTGCTGCTCCCTCCTGCATCCCACAGTCCATCTGCAAAGCTTCTCTCGTTATTTAGCACAGACTGGAGTCACCTCTTCATAGATCATCTAAAACCTACAGTTAACTAGAAGGTATCAATTCACTTCAAGCACTTTCTAATAGGGAGTTCAGTACATGTTGTAAGAACCGACCATGTTCCTTGGCATAGATTTGCATGCTTACAAAGTTGTAGTCCTAGGTCAGCCTTGGGCTTACGAGGTCTCTGCTCTGTGCAGTCCTGTAAACTTGAACTTGAATTTCTATCTCTAACAACACATCTGTGGTCAAATCATAGTTGCTAAGGTACCAGCTGTCTGAAGAAGTGCACTTCTGATTATCTGCTAATAGCGCTTCAGCCAAGTCACAAGGATAAAGGACGAGAATGATCCACCACACCCCTGCATGCTTTGTTTCTGTTAGACTCATACCTGTAGCTCTCCAAAGGATGACAGGAGGCCAGCACCATATGCCTTTATGGAATCTCCTTCCTTGCAGAGCCCAAACTCCACAGTAAACCAGTAGATCTAGAACAGAAAGCAAACAAAAGACACATGTCAGGGAGGAGCAAGGAATCAGGCACCCAAAGACACCAGTTCAGATCTGGCAGGTAGGAGTCTGTGCAGATAATGTTCTCTGAACCAAGGTGACCTAGCATTACTTCTGTGCCCTGTGTCTTGTTCTACCCAGTCACCTGTTGAGGCGGTAATGGATGAATCGCAGTGTGGTGAGACACGTTAGAGTGCACTAGGATCTCGCAAAGACATCCACAGTAAGCTCCTCTCTGTGTGACAGGAACTCCTCACTGTGTGAGAGAAACTCCTTCCTGCTTTTTTGCCTTTCTGTCCATGGCACAAATTAGAACAGATTCCTAAGATGCTCTTATACTGGTAGGGCTCCTTTGGTAATTTTACCAGGCTAAGACGTGAGTGGTTAAGGGATTAGATAGTGAGAGACTCAGTGAGGTGTGCACTCCATCTGTTATGCAAAAATATGGTGTGGGAGGCGCTGTTGAAGTCTTCCCAAATAATCACACCCTCTTCTTCCAGCACATCCTTCCCCAACATGCCTTTGATAGCTGGCTCACATAACACTCTCAGAGTCCTGGCACCAAGAAAAGACCAGGGCTCAATTACCTGCTGGTGATGGTCAACCTCTTAAAGAATTAGGAGTGTGTTATCAATTAAGTTTCTTTGTTATATACTAAGAAGCATTAAAAACAAAAAGATCATCAGAACCCAGTTGGTATGACTTCATCATATACAGCAAGTCTTCAGCCAAGGAGGTTAAGGCAACATGTTTACCGTGACACACAAGATTAAAGGCACAGAAAAGACATGGGTCTGTTCTCAGTCCAGTGTGTCAAACAGTGGGGCCTAATGAGGTGTTCCAAATTCTAAGACCTCACTTCCTATAAATAATTAATTTATCCACTTTCTCAAGCCCCTTCAAAATCTGCTTCTCTAAAATATCTAAACTGTGAAAACTCGTGTTCACACAGATTTAACTATTTAGGCTCTCATGAAATATTTTGAGATGGGCAACAGACTTTTATGCCCATTTTTAGAGATGAACAATGAAAAATCACTTACTCTGAATCTCAGGTCTGATGGTCAGTGACCAAAACCTAGAAGTTTCTAGCCTTTCTGAGAAATGAATTCACAAACTTCTGGCCAGACACATCTCTATGTTAGTCTTGCATTCATTGTAGTTTTTAATTCAATGTGAAGTTTTGGTTTTTTTTTTTTCCAGGCTGGGCATATGATAAGAAATGTGGTTCTGTAGCTACAGAAGGATATGCTGAAACTTGGAAAATGCAAGGAACGAAATTGCCAATGGCGCCACTCTGGTGTTTCATAGCTCCCATGTATGCAGAGACTCTGGTTTTCTTGTGAGGAAGACATGTTTGGCAAGACTGTGAAGCCCAGCCCCACTTTTACCATCTGTCTGAGAACCATCCTAAGGCTGGTCCTAGTGCAGAGGTAGAGAGGTGGCCACTCCCTGAGCAAAGTTGTAAATCCAGTCAACTTCTGACATACTTTGGACCAAAGGATTTCCAGGGCTATTACTATAGCTTGTTGGTGGTTTCAAGAAGATCCTATTAACAAATATGTGGGAATATCCATGTGCAAGCTTATGCTAAAACTCAGCTTGAAAGAAAAATCAAAATGTGACATTTCATTCATGTAAGTGTAACTTGCAACATTCCTATTATTTCAAATGGCCCAGCTGCCAGGGAGAGAATAAATCTTCAAAGACCTGAAGGTCACAGCCCATAGCATTCTCATAATCCCTCCCTCCCCCAATGGACAAGAGAGGCTTACTGTGGCTAGTTTCTCGATGTACTCATCAGGTGCCCCCAGAGAAGCGAGCCCAATTTCCTGTGGGTGGAGAAACAGAGACAGTGGTACAGCCCATACGAAAACTTGACCCTCAGTGCCAACCTGGCACCCAACTGTGGGCAGGTAATGTGTGATTCAGTACTTTCTCAAGGACCCAGCTAGACCCTGAATATTCCTAGACATCTGCCCTGGCCAGACCACATAGCACAGAGGCACAGACCTCAAGAGCAGAGAAAAATGCATCCCCAGTGCTTGGGTCCTTTGTATTCACTTTACAAAAAGGAATAATAAGGTGGCCTATGCATGGTCTCAACAGCCAGTATCTAACGCATCATCTCTAAACAGCAGCCCAGCGATTGCCCCCCACACAGCATGAGGCAGATAGTTCTGGGATTAGGGAATGAAACTTAATCAGGCACCTTGAAAACACCACAAAAGACTGCAGGGGAGTGATTCCGCCATTCCAGTCATACACATAGCAGGAGAGTATGAAATGCCATCGATCACTACAACATTCCTCTAGTGGCCTCTTTGTCTCTTCAATAGCTCCCCCTATTTCTTTCTGTGCGTGCCCTCCCAAACATACGCACCCATCCACTCCAGAAGTGTGCACCAAATGCTTCCTATGTGTCAGGACATACACAAAATTGGCAAATACCCTTGACCTTGTAGTAAAGAAAAATACATAGTCGTAAATAAGTGTATAGATGTGTAAAAGGTTAGCAAGGTCTCGGGGAGGGGCAGAAAGAAATAAGGAGAAGGAGGCAAATGCAAGTAATCTTGAGGAGGCTGCATTATTAATTTGGGTTCTTGGGAAGCATCATCAAGAAGGTTGTACTTGGGGAAATACTTGAATGTTATTGGCTCTGCTGATGATGAAAGGAGGGACACTGCAGAGCAAACAGCAAGTCAACATCTGATGAGAACACTCTCAAAGGGAGGGAAATGCCGGCTACTTCAAGGAACAAAGAGAGACAAGCATGCTAGAGCACAGTAAGTGAGAGTATTGGTAGGTAACGCTGAAGACCCTACGTGTGATCAAGTGGACTTTTTAAAAAAAGTCACACCAGGTCTTAGCTTTTTCTTTTTAGTGAAATGAAAATCCATTCTAGGATTTTAAGATAGCTTTTGTTAGTGTTCTTCTTGGTAACTTCATATGTGTACATAAATTATTCTGGAGTGGACATGATCTAATATATGTCATCAAAGACTGCTCCCAAATACTCTGTGAGAATAGACTATCAGGGTCAAGGGCAATGGCAGGATGCCAGGGAGGAAGCTACAGAAAACATGTGGTGGTGATAGTCGCTGAGACCATATTTCTATCAGTGGATATGATGGAAAGCAATCAGTGTCTATACACTTTGAGAGTAGAGCACATACAATTTTCAGAAATCTTGGCTGTTTCAAAACAAGGAGTCAATGGCAACCCCCAGATATTATTTTGGCTTCAATGAACCAAAGGAAGGAGTTGCCACGGACTCACACAAGGAAACAAATGGGTAGAGAAGCTTTGAAGAAGATTCGAAATTCAACTTTGAACAGGAATATAGAGATGTCTGTTTGACATCAAAGTGGAGATCCTGAGGTGATAGTTCATATATAAGCCTGAATTTGGCATTGAAGACAAGACATGAATGCTCATTATTATATCAGAGCTAATATTCAAAGCCATAAGATTGGCTAAAATAACCAAAATAATGTGTGTCAACATAGAGGAGGACTAAGGGTTTCTATCTATCTTGAAACAAAAGGCTACATGCTCTGTGTCACTGTACCCCTCCTCTGGGTCTGAAGGCTGGCCCACACCATCCTTATGGAAAGTACTGTCTGATTTAAGGTAAACCAAACTCAGATAACTCCTAGCCTGGCTCTAGTTTGCCATCTCTCCTCCATCACTACTCTACCCTGTTAATGTTATTTTTAGAAAACTGTGTTTGTTTCTCAGTTTAAATATCACACAAATAACTGAGACTCTATTATATTACTTAAACAAGCTTCACAGCACAAGAACTGAGCAGTTATTATTCTATTCTTAACCCTCTAAGCTAATTTGGCTTCCTCCCAGTTTATATCCCAGGGATAGTTGTGCTTTGTAGCTTTCATACTCCAGCTCCTTCTGTCTCTTAGCTTCTCCCATGAATGAATCCTTCCTCCCCTAACTCTCCTCCCCTGGCTGGCAGGAAGTTCGGCCCTATTCTCTTCCCTGATCAGTGATTGGCTATAAGCTGTGTTATTGGCATATCAGGGAACAACTGAGGAGCAGTGTTTATACAACATTGAGAGAGGAGATTCTCAGAACACGGATTGCAACCATACATGGGAGGGTACAGAAATGAGCATTTGACTTACACAATAACCTTGTGTCTGCACTACCTACCTCCTTAGATAATGCCAGTTCTGAGTTTAACAGATTCCATTGATAAACTGAAGTCAAATCCCTGCCCTTTTCTCTTGACGCCAGTTTTTTTTCTCTCCAGAGGAACAGAATTGACATCAGTTTTTAAGATAGGGTCTCATATCTTTCAAGAAAACCTTAAACTGACTATATAGGCAAGGATAGGCTCAAATTCCTGATATTCCAGCCTCCATCTCCCAAGTGATGAAATTACAGGTATGGACCACAACATCCAATATCTTATCATCATTCTTTGAAATCTAAGACCCCCAGTATCCACTACTACCCCATACTGCCCTACAGTGGTAAGAAACTGTGCCCTTTAAATAAAAAGAAAAATGTTCTTATAGAACAACCCTTTGCCTTAGGACCACCCATGTCAAAGCTCAGAGTATGTCAAACAGAGATCCTACAATGTCAGTTGACACATTAATCACACACTCCTCTCCTCCAGGGTTACCCAAAAATGCAAATGACATAAGGAAGACTGCCAACTGCCCTCCAGCTAGACAGAGTATCTCTGGTGTCAAAATTCCAAGGTTCCTATTCCCCAAGGAGAAAGCCTCTAATTTTGCTTTCGCAGTAACAAGCCCATGTTTTCAAACTGTCTTGAGCAATCAGCGCCATCTTGGCAGCTACAACTACACTATTGGCAATAACACTCCCACAGTTAAAGTTCAACCAGACACTCCCATGTCTACAGTCCAATGGTTTCTGGCCTCCATAGTTCCCAAAGCCTCACATGGAAGTAGCAGGTGTTTTTGTTTGGGGGGGCCTACGTCTTCTAAGTAGTCAAGGAATCCATTGGACTTTTTATTTGGTTTGTTTAAGATACCCAGTGGCAACTTCATCATTCCACAGTGGAAATAACTTCCTGCAGCTAATGGGAAATGCTTACAAGTTCACACACAGAGTAAATGTCATTACTCTGAAATTCCTACTTGGAGCAGCATTTTCTCGTGAGTCATCCTTGGATATTCATTCTTTCTAGTGAGGAAAAAGACTAATAAGGAAGGCATTTCACTCATCCAGATCTGTGGAAACTGAGGCACAGGATGGCCTCACAGCCTGCCCTAGTTCACACAGCTGCAGGTCATCAGTGTTCTGGGTTGGGCCTGTAAGTACCTGAGAGCTGTCATTCAATCTTCTGTGACCCCAGCTACCCAACTGTGTTTTAAAATATTCGTATAAGTTTTTACTTATTTGTATGCCTGTGTGTCTGTGTGTGGGTATGTTCACATGAGTGCAGGTGCCTGCAGAGATCATGGCTATCAGATCCCTTGGAGCTAGACTTACAGGTGCCCCTTAGTCGCCTGATGTGAGTGCTTTACAGAATTTGTGCTCCTGTCCAAAGAAATATACTCTTCTACCTACTGAGCCATCTCCCTACATCCACCCCCTGCCCTCCACCCCACACAAACATATTTTAGATGCCCCCTAAGTGATAAGAGATTAATCTACTTTTTAATTCATCAGGAAACAGTTTTGAGCTTTCTTGTTACTGTAAAGGATGAGTTGAGGTCATGGCGCTGTTTTGACAATGGCAACAAGGCACTTGGCTCTTTCTTTTATCTTTTTTCCTTGGTTCCCTTCTTTCTTTAGTCAACTATGCATAAGAGTGTTGACATTGGATTCTTGGCAAAGGTCATCTTATCTAGTTCAAGTATACAAACAGATGGCTACCGGACAAGATGGAAAGTGTCAAAAGTCTCTAAAGAGAGTACTGGATGGACAGTATGAGGTGACATCTGCATAGAGATCAGAGATGCTCTCATCAGTGAGAAGGCTCCTAAAGTACACCTGTCATGATCATCTAGACTAGCAAATTGACCACAGACATGTCAGAAGATGAGCAGTCAATCAAACCTAGGCTGCAGTTCTTAGAATGAGTGGCCCACGGAATGACACACCCATGGCCCTGCTACTCTTCTCAGGTAGTATCATATAACTGTATCTTGTTTCCACTCTTAAAGAGCATGTGACAGCCCCTCTATGAGGGCTTAATTCACTCTAGCAGTGCAGTTCCATCCAAATCTTGGTTCCTTACCTGAGAAAACTGGGCAAAGCTGCGATCTGAAAATAAGGGCACATGTCCCAACAGCTCATGGCAGATGTCACTAAAACACAGAAACAACAGTGCTTAGAGGAGCGGCAGGTTAAACCAAGCTAGACTTGATGGCTTTATACAAAGAGTGGGCAAGAAGAAATAACTCATTGAGACCTGGGATTTCACTCTCTAGAATAAGCCTTACAGAAAGCAAGGAATCCCTTGAAATAAAGTATGAAAGAAAAGGAAGAAAGAGAAAGAAAAGGAAGGAGGGACAGAGCCCTCAGGAGTCCTGGGAGGCAGGAGAGGTTGAGGTGCAGAGCTCAGGAGCCAGAATTCCTATGGGTCTCTTCTCAGACACCTGAATGAGTTGTGGGTCACAGATTCTACCCACACCAAGTCTCCTTGTCACTCAGTTACCTGGAGAGGGAATAATGTGCCCAGTTTTTCCAATCAGAACTTTAAAGAAAAATAGTGTTGCTCTTCTCTTGGCCCAGAGTAGGTCAGCAGTCAAAAAGAAAAGGCTACATTTATCTAAAATACTACAGGTTCATTGCAACATGTCCTTTCTAATTAGCAGCCATTAACATAATGAGAAGGGGACATAAAAGGGGCCACCATCCTGATCTCTTTGAATCAATTTCTATGTGACTAAAAAGATGGCTAAAGTCCCAAGTAGGAAGCAAGCACAGTGGCTGCCCATTCTCTCCTTCTAGCTAATACTCTAGGCAAAAAACTGGAATCATCTAGTTGCACATTTAAGAGATACTGAGATCACTGCCAAGATCACTCTTGTTCCTGTCCTATTTGGAATGTCAGAAGTCTGACTTTGGAGGTAGATGGAACCTCTTTTCCTGCTGCCCAAGGTGGTCCAAATCCTTGACCCACAGAATATCCCAGTCTGTGCGTATACATTTCATCTATTTGGACAAATACAGTCCACAGATCATGAGTTTCTTTTAGAACTATGACTTAATAAAACAGGCGACGAATCACGTGACCAGATGGCAGTTAACCCAAGCAGCATACTTAGAGCAAGTAGGGCTAGTGCCCACTGTGGCTGGCAGTGGTCACTGGAGAGTGATACTCACGGCTCAGGTGTGTACATGGGCTTAGATCCATGCCTAATGTACTGTGTACAGTGGAAGACTCGGAAGGCCAGGCCACCTAAGAAATCTCGAGAGGACAGTAAACCAGCAACAGGTCGGAGGCGGAAGCCAGTACAAGCTGCAAAGCAGAAAAAGAAAACTCTAACACTCAAAAGGTCATCATCAGAGGTTCTCAACCTGATATCCTGCACATCGGGGGAAGCAGGCGTTATTATGGTCACAATACTAACAAAATCACAGTTATGAAGTAGCAGTGAGATAATTTTAGGGGGGCAGGGTGGTCACCACAATATGAAGAACTGTCTTAAAGGGTCACAGCATTAGGAAGGTTGAGAGCCATAAGCCTTATGGTGAAGCCAGAGAGGCTAGGAAACTGCCCCGCCCCTGCCCCGAGAGAAAGCCAATACTTAAGAATGTAGGCTTTGCTACCAAGGAGACTTCGCTTCTGGTCTCTGCTCCCTTGGTTGCTTTGGGTCAACTAAACTTATATTACCAAACCTCAGGGGTTTTTTTTTCTCCTGAAAAATATAGCTGGGTGCTACTGAGGGATATTGTAAGCATCGAGACAATGACGACCAAAAGTTACTCAGCAGAGCCTAGCCCACTGCAGAGATCCAGTAAATTCCCCCTCTGTTACTGATTGTTAGGACCAAACACTTCCCATTACTTGTCATGTTTCGGGAGGAGCAAGGAGATGTATGAGCAACATCAGGAGTAGAGAGTGCAAGGAACATGCCCAGATGCTCCACCATG
The DNA here is from genome assembly GCF_903995435.1 of Acomys russatus. Classification (NCBI taxonomy): domain Eukaryota; kingdom Metazoa; phylum Chordata; class Mammalia; order Rodentia; family Muridae; genus Acomys; species Acomys russatus. The sequence goes on along the minus strand of NC_067167.1, from coordinate 10,818,457 downwards.
CCACACTCACAGCCCATCCTGGGAGGGGAAATGTCCTGTCTGACTGGGAAATGGAGAAGAGAGAATTTGCATCTCTCTCTCTGTTTCTCTCTCTGTCTTATCTGGCTCTGGCTCTCTGGCTCTCTGGCTCTGGCTCTGTCTTCTCTGTCTCTCTCTCTCTGACTCTCTCTGTCTCTCTCTGTCTCTCTGTCTCTCTCTGTCTCTCTGTCTGTCTATCTGTCTCTCTCTGTCTGTCTCTGTCTCTGTCTCTGCCTCTCTGCCTCTCTGTCTCTGTCTTCTCTCTCTCTCTCTCTCTCTCTCTCTCTCTCTCTCTCTCTCTCTGTCTCTCTCTGTCTCTCTCTCTCTCACTCTCTCTCTCTTCCCTTTCCTATCCATAGAGCAATTGTGTTCTGGTCTCTCTTAGATCACCAATGAAGGATGCACAGCGATCTGGTAGATGTTTCCTTAATCAAGGAGTAAACTGTTTGGAAGGTTTTGAGCACACATCTGTACCACGCCCTCTAAAGAGCTTTCCTTGAAAGCTACCAGTTGGTTGCCACCCTCTGCTTCCTCTGCCTGTTTCCCAATCTACTCTACACTGAGAAGTAGACTAGCGGTCCTGCAAACAACAGTAACTAACACTACATACCTAATCTGTACCAGGTGCAGCTCTGAGCATCTCGCACAAGGTAACCCTTACAACGACTGCGGGGAAGACACTTTGTCATCCCCACTTTAAAGATGGGGAGGCTGAGACTTGGCTTAAGCCACAAGCCATATGGCTTCAAAGCCTGTTGATTACAATTATATAACTTCCCAACTGCTAACATTGGTGTTTATCACTCTCACTACTGGCCACGGCTTTGGGGGTAAAGCTGAGGGCTGTCTCTCCCCCTTCTTACTTTTACGTTCTCGGGCTGTTAATTGCTATGTGAACTCTTGCTCCTTGCTTTATCCTGGAAGTGGGAGAGACCTTGAAGCTCACCTCATCCAGTCTGCTCCCATCCTAACCTCCCTCCCTGCCATATGCGTTTCTAGTTCGTCTCTTCGGGGTTCTGATGCATAGAAAGATTCTTCCTTTCTATATGACTGCATTTTGTCTCCCCACTTCTCTCCCTGTTCTACCTAGCATAGAGGAGGTGTTCAATATGAGTGAGTTAATTGTTTGGGGTTTTGCTAAATGAACACCCTATTGTCAGGAAAGAAACCCTGACCTCCCTTAGAACGGCCACATGGAGGCTCATCATCCAGACAATGTACCCCTGAGTGTCTCACGTGACCATTATCCCGAGACTCACTCAACACTCACCGACCTTGACCCCAGCTCTACACTACGTCGGCCGGGTGCTTTCATATGCAACATCTCACTCTGTTCTTGTAATTTCCCTATGAGGCATGCCAACGAGGTGACAGTGTCTATGTGACAAATGACAACATGAAGGCAGCTTTACACAACCAGAAAAGGTCAAAGGCAGGATCTATCCCAGATGCGTAGACTCAGAGTGAGAGACTCTTGGCAGCGGCTCACAGAGAGCATATTTTTTTTTTCCCTTAAACTGGCATTGTAGCCATTTCCTGACAGTGAGAGGTGCAGGGCACCTCAGGCTTTGACTGTGAAAGAAAAGCCTTTCAGAGACAGCTACATGGCAAAAACCCCACACCTGGCATTCTTGCTTGGATGGAAGAGGTTCAGTGACGGAGAGGAGAGAGTAGGCAGGAGAGGACGTAGCTGGGTTCTTCCTGGGAGACTCAGCCTCCATTTGCTCCCCACCCCCACTCCCCCCCCCCCCCCCCCCCCCCCCCCCCCCCCCCCCCCCCCCCTCCACTGCCTGCAGGTCTTTGACCCTGGTGTGGACTTACTCTGCAGAAACTGAGAAACGTCTTCCAGCTGGGGAATGTTGTCTTCACGGAAACCGCAGTACTTTTCCAGAAGTGGGAAGATGTGGTTGTGCTCGTAGCAGGCGTGTGTTTTGTACAAGGCCTTTAGGGTCCTGAACACCATTCCCCAGGTGTTCTTCTCCTCCTCGGTGTACTCCACCCGAGGGATGGGCTGCCCACTAGAAGACAGGCACGGAATAGGTTTCTCCAGCAGGGAGGGGTCAGGGTGCACAATGCAGTGAGGTCAGCGTAGGGGGTCGGGCTCCGGAGACTGTGAGGTGCTGCCACTGACCCGACCTGGACTTCAAGCATTGTTTGAAAGAGGAAAGTCTCACGAGAAACACTACTGTGTTGATTCCCGCATGGAAAACATGGTGTGGTTAAGGATTCTCTCTCATTCTGGGAAGCCATTTGGTCTTTCTGCTCTTCTCACAGGCTAACTCAATGGTTCTCAACCTTCATTCTGTTGTTGTTGTTGTTGTTTTTGCTTTTGTGTTTTTTGGCTTGTTTGTGGTTTTGGTTTTTTTGGTTTTGTTTTGTTTTGTTTTGTTTTGAGACAAGGTTTCTCTGTGTAGCCTTGGCTTCCCTAGACTCCCATTGTAGACCAGGCTGGCCTCGAACTCATAGAGCTCCACCTATCTCTGCCTCCCAAGTGCTGGGATTAAAGGCATGCACCACCACCACACCTGGATTTTCTCAACCTTCCTAATGCCATGACCCTTTAATACAGTTTCTCATGTTGTGGTGACTCCCCCAATTATAAAATTATTTTCATTGCTACTTCATAACTATAGTTTTGCTACTATTTATGAATCACAGTGTAAATACTTAATATGCTGGATATCTGCTATGCGATCTCTATGAAAGAGTCATTTGCTCCCCAAAGAGGTCACGGCCCACAGGTTGAGAACCATTACTCCAGACAGTTTGTTCAAGATAGAGACTTGTTTTCAGGGACTGGGCTAGTGACACGTAACTGTACAGAGCAGTATGCACAGGGCAGTACAAAGAGTGGGAGCTGAGACAAGTAGACAGCACATCCTCTTCCCAAACGAGGACACCTAAGTTCTTTGAAAAGCACCATAGCGTCTTGAATTATTTCCAGCAACTCAATCAATTCTGGCCAAGCAGAGTCTGATAGATAAGAGTGTGTATTTGAAACTTGTCTGTAGAATTTGCACCTGGTGAGCCTGCTTCTTATCCTGGGGAATTTTGAAGCTATTTAAATGTAGGCTAAGGCCTCACAGTGTATATATCTTAAGGTGTGTGTCTGTGTGTGTGTGTGTGTGTGTGTGTTGCTACATATCCTAAGTACACAGATTTGTCAGTAAACAGAGTTCTGAACCAAAGTTAAGAAATTTATAAATATTAGTATGGAGGAACAAATGAGCAAGCCCACGCTAAGGTATAAGATATGCCTATAATGTGCCACATTTGTCAAAGCACCCACATGGGACCCTGTCCCACTGTCCTGAATGCACTGGGGACAGAATGCCAAGGGTGAGTGGATATGAATAAATCTCCCTAGGTGACTGATACAAGCTGCACTTTAAGAGTCATTAGTTTGGAAGCTTCTGGGCTGTGTCCTGAAAACAATGAAAACCAAACAAAGCCTGACCTCTCAGACCAGGGACTGTTCCCTGGGCTGCAGGCCTGCTCCCCTCACCAGGGACATAGAGTCTGGGACAAAGTGGGACTGTTTGCCTTGGAACTGTGTGTCTGGCTCCAAATGAAGTTCCCCCCGCACTTTCAAAATTGTACCTCATCCAAGGACATTAGAGCAGAGACTGTTATTTTCTACAGAAAGGTGGTCAGGGGTTTGGGGAGAAAAGACAGATTGTTGGTTGAGAATGGATTCAAGCTCAGAGAATCTTCTGGTTCCCTGACAGGGACCACAAAACAGTGTCAGGTGAGCGTTAGCCTAAGACTATTCCTTAATCTGGCATTAAGTGGTGAAGAAAGAAAAGAAAAGGCCTTTGTAAATAAAAACTGACCAAAACCTGGCCCTGCCATGAGCATTCACCCTGAAGATAACAAGCATTCTTAATGTGGACAAGATTATATGAAGTGTATGCATAAAGCAATATATTATGTGTATATGCATATATTAATGTACATATATATGTATCCACCTCTCTCTATATATCCTAATGTGTGTTCCTAATATTGGAACTGGCAATAACCATTGATCATTAAAATAACAAGTTCTCATTTCAAAGACAGGCATTGATGGGACCAGCTGTGCTGCTCTGTGGTTAAGGGCACTTGCTACCAAGCCTGCCCAGAATCCACATGGCAGAGATAGCTGATTCACACAAGTTGTCCTGTGGCTTCCACACATGAGTTGTGGCAGGTGCACACACACACACGCACACACATACACACACACACACATGCACACACACACACCACAGATACACACACAATCACAGACACACACACACATACACACACACGCCACAGATACACACACAATCACAGACACACACACACATACACACACACACACACCAATAAATAATAAGTAAATAAATACGTAAATAGATGCAAAGAAAGACAAGAAAGACAGCTGGTATTTTTGCTACAGAATTTCAGAAGTGGTGACATGTCAAGCCTGCAGCGGTCCTCCTGGTTGGCATTTCCTCTTCCAGGGACCCGGCATCTCTTTCCCCTTCTTTCAGTGAAGCACCTTCCGCCTCAGTCAGTGTGTGGGGCTTGAGAAAGAGGACACTCAGTGCTACCTCTGCAGGTGGGCATGTGGCCAGGGCTGTCCAATCAAAAAGCCTCTTTATCCTGACCACAGTGATTGGCTAGCAAGTGGGTCCACATCTCAGAACTAACCAGGCCGAATCCCAGAACCATGGCACTCTTTGTAGGAGAGAGTCCAAGCTTCTGAGCTGGGACATCACATGGAACCTGTCTCTGAGATGGATGAGACCAAGCCTGAAAACATGAACAGTACTGAGGACTTGAGCCAGAAGGACACATGAGTCCTGGATCTGCCTAGGCCCAGGGTTTACTAGACACAGTAGAAACAGTGAGAGTGATTCTTGGGACAGATAAAGTTAAAACCTGCCTTTGTCACCTACTAGTTGTTTGGCTTTGACAAATTCTTTAAATTCTTTCAGCTTCAGTTTCCTTGTCTGAAAAATGAGGATTCATTATAACACTAAATACACACACACACACACACACACACACACACACACACACAGAGCACACAGATACACACACAATACAGACAGACACACACAGCACACAAATACACACACAATACAGACACACACCCAGCACACAGATACACACACAATCACAGACACATACACACACAGCACACAGATACACACAATCACAGATACACACACACACACACACAGAGCACACAGATACACACACAATACAGACACACACACACAGCACACAAATACACACACAATACAGACACACACCCAGCACACAGATACACACACAATCACAGACACATACACACACAGCACACAGATACACACACATACACACACACACACACACACACACACACACACTGCAGAGAAGGCAGTGTCCGAGATGTCACTACACTTGCAGGTAGATTTGTATTCACCACATAAAGCCCCGGGGTTTCCTTTTGCCACTGACGTCCTACCAAAGCTATAAAGTACCAGCACCTCCAGAGTAAAGTCTCCAGAACAGCTCTGGAATCTCTTTTCACGCATATCTTTCTTTTAATTCCCTTAACTCAGAAACTGATGCCCCCCAAAACACCAAGTTTCTCCCGAGTCACAATTTATATATTCCCTGAGTGCTCACAACAGCAAAGCCATTATGTTCCCAAACAACACATTTGATATGGCCATTTTCTTTTGGCTAAAATAAAATAGAATTCCTAACAGGAAAAAAAAAAAGCATCCCATCTGTTATCTGCCCTACACGGCTGGGTCAGACCAGATGCGGAGCACACGGGGTGTGGCTGGTCCGAAGGCTCCGGTGACTGGAGCAGCCAGCTGTATTCTCCCTGGTCAGCTGTATTCTCCCTGGTCTAACATGGACAGGACCAGAAGTGGTTTCATTTGTGATGGAAAAAGCCTTTCCAATCATTTCAGACACAATAAATAATTAGCCATCAAAGCCTGGGAGGGACCTAGACAGCAGCACAGTGTTTGATGTAGAGGCAACTTTTTAAGACATGTTATTAAGGAGATGCACAAACACACACACACACATGCACACATACATACACACATACATGCATATGTACAGAAGCATACACACAGACACACATACACACACATACACACATACACATGCACAGACACATAGGCACATGCACGCACATACACACATATACATATACACACATACATGCATATGCACACAAGCATACATACAGACACAGACAGACAGACAGACAGACACACACACACACACACACACACACACACACACACACACACACTGCAGGGCATTTTAGACCAATTGTTTCCAACCTAGAGTGAGGCTCTCGGTGTCTAGGTGTCTGACAGGGACACTTACTGGCGGTAATTGTAGGCAATGTCAGCAAACTGCTTTCGTCGTGCCCGGTACACAGGGTCCTTAAAGCCCTAAGAGAGAGAGAGAGGACACTCGATGACTCAGGTCTGCAGAGGGAACGGCCTGGACACTCTTGAGCTATGACGGCACATGTCGCCTTGATGATGCTCTGAAACACAGGGGGAGTTTTCCAATTGTTGTGCATGATACATGCTTGGCCACACCTTCAAGTCAGTGAAATGTTCTCCGCCCTGAGATTCCAGTGTCTATAGGTTTACTCAGGTCATAAAGAAGCTCCATCCACACCACTCCCAGCTTCTAAACCAACTTGATGTAGCCGAGTCCAATGTCTGTGACGATGGCATAAGACACTCACTCAATTTCTGGCAAGTGGTGTGTGGTCAGTAATGCCTCCTTGTGTGTGCATGCCTATGTGTGTGTGTGACTGTGTGTGTGTGTGTGTGTGTATGCATATCTGTGTGTGCCTGTGTGCATGTGTGTGTGTATGCATGTGTGTGTGTGCCTGTGTGCATGTGAGTGTGTATGTGTGTATGCATGTGTGTGCCTGTGTGCATCTGAGTGTGTGTGTGTGTGTGTGTGTATGTGTGTGTGTTGGGATATATGTATATTTGTGTGGGATTAGAAGTTAGGAGCATAATAAATCCAAAGATCGAGCTCAGGAACCTTCCATCTTGCTTTACTGTTTTGTGAGATCTGGATGTGACTGCCATGCCCAGCTCTTCACATGGATGCTGGGGACAGAACTTGGGTCATCACGGCTTGCTAACTGAGCTATCATAGAAGTTTCCATTAAAAAAAAAAAAAAAAAAAAACAACCACTATGGAAATTAGTATGGCGGTTCCCCCTTTATACCTTGGCAGACAAATGCATATGTGCCTACTGCTGCGGCAGTTTTACGTCTTGCATTCTACGCTCTTGAGCCAGAGTATTTCGGCATAGCGCAAACTGGCTCCAGTTCTCCTGCCTCGGCCTCCCAAGTGCTGGGGTTACAAGCCTGGGCCACCACGCCCTGCTGGCAAATGTTTTAAAATATCATTCTCCAAGTCTCCACACCTGTGGCAGCTTTAGGCACAAACTCGGCCAGGTTAGGTCAGTTTGTGTCTTCTTCCAGGATCAACAGAGCCTCAGGGAAGGGGACCCACAGCCGAGAGGCCAGGCTGTGGGTCATCCTGTCCTCTGCTCTCTTTTTACTACACCAGTGATCGTGAACCTCTCTGCCCTGGCAGGAGCTCCACACTGCCTGAGCAAGCCACTCCAGACAGAGGGGTGACAGTGACTTCTTCTCTGAGGCTGACTGGCAGGCAGTCTTCGCAGGCCTGCCAAGCAGCACATTAACAAGTGAAAAGAGGCCAGTGTGTCTTTTGAGTGTTCAGGGTGGGGTGGATGCTCATCATGAGTTGGAAGTGTTCCAACTAATGAAAAGGCTATTTTACAGAAATTCTCATTGTGGTCTGAGTTGTGGGGAGACAAGAGACTGGGCCATCGCATAGAAGTCTTCTTTGTTCCCTGCAAACATTTCCCAGCGAGCCCTTCCAGAAAGCACTTCAGCTTGCAATTTATCTGTCTCTCTGGTCCTCCAAACCATAGGCCGAATAACTTAAAAACTAAGGCTTGGGTCCTAGGTGGTATTTAAGGATGCCTTCTAAGAGAGTCAGTATCCCCTGATTTTTAAATGTTGCTTTTGTTTTCTTGTTTGACTGGCTTATTGGATTTTATTTGTTTGTTTGTTTCTTTATATCAGGCCCAGGCAGCAGTGTCAAAAAATAATAAGGCAATTTCTATAAGGTAATTTTATCTTATATGAGAACCTGGAGCATGGGAGCACAGAAAGGAAAAAAAAAGCGGGAGAGCTAGACGTAAGGAGGGAGGGAGGGACAGAGGGAAGGAGGAAGGGAGGGAAGGAGGGACTGAGGGAGAGAGAGAGGGAGAGAGGGAGGGACATTAAGAAAGATGTGGATAGAAAGACATCTAGGCTTTTACCCAGGATGCATTTTGAGAAATTAAAAAAAAAAAAAAAAAATCCCTAGTAAATTAAATTACCATATCGTTATTCCAAACTCAAATACCAATTACAGCAAACATTATTCAGTTTAAAGATTCTATGACTTGGTTGTTACAAAGTACAAGCTGTTGTTGTCCCTAAAAGCACTGGCTGGGTTGAAATCACTAATTGCAAATGGGGGCACTGGAGAGATGGCTTAGCAGTTAAGAGGTCTTGTGCCTCATTCAGTGGATTCACCTTGGGTTTGCAGCACCCACATAAGGTGGCTCACAACCACCTGGAACTCCAACTCCAGGGCATACCATGGGCTCTCAGACGCATGAGCCACGCACTCTGAGACACACACACACACACACACACACACACACACACACACACACACACACACACACATCCTTATACATAAATAAAATAAACCAAATAGGGAATTTGGGAGTTTTTGTTTGTTTGCTGGCTGTCAGTCTTTGAGACACAGGGTCTTATACTGTAGCTTGGGCTGGCTTATAATCATCCTGCCCCAGCCTCCTGCGTGTCAGGATCATAGGCATAAAAACCAACCACACCCAGCTCCAAGGACCTAGGACCTTACAATTAGCGTTGGGTTCATTTCTGCTAATCAAAGATGAGTGTCTTTGGGCATTCTAGGAAGAAAACTAGTTATGTTTCCAAGCATCGCCAGCATGCCATCGGGGAAACATAGATATAAAACACAACATTTTCCTTAAGGTTTTCCAATCCTAACCATACTGGCAAGTTGAGATTTGGGAGGCGAAGGAGGAAAGCGGGACGTGAAAGAAAACTCATTTGGTGGAAAGATTCCTATTTCATGTGGCTGCCAGGAAAGGGATGCCTACGCCTAATTCTCTTCCCTGTCCCCCAACTCAACTATTATCGATCAATGATCTGCCTTGTCTGGGCGCTTTAGGGATTTTTCCACCTATGAAAATAAAAGCTCAGCACAAAATTGCACATCTAGTTGTCCCTTCCTGTGTGGAGGAAAATGATGAAAGAGACACACCTGACTCTAACCAATGTCCCCCGCAGGTGACCTTAAAGCCCATCCCTTCGGGGACTTGGCTTTCCTTTTTGTAAGGTTGCCAAGTGGTCCCGTGGCCTCTGAGGCCATCCCCATGAGCTTACATCTTGGATTAAGCTGTAATTGGTGTTGCCTGATCGCCCTGTCTCAAGGTAGACTAACAGCAGCGCTTTCACCAGCACCGGCATGTAATTTATTTATAATCACCCTGTCTCAATTAAGCTAATAGTGCTGGTTTGGGTTGCCCTGCGTGTAGCCAAGTACGTCTTGATAGGGAAGCCTGTCATCAGTGAAGGACGGCGGAAGGGGTCAGAAGGAGGAAAGACAAGTCTGTAAGATACGAAGTTATGACAGCACCCAGAGTCTATATGCAATGCCCCCCATCTCAGTCAGTCTCAGAAATTTTATTACCTAAGGGTGTTTACAACAGGCCTTCTGAGGATCCTTCTAGAACTGACATGTCTTGTTCACCGTTTTGTCACATCACAGCTGCAGCCAAGGCTCAAACACGCCGTTGCCCTAGATTTCTAGAACAATCTTTCCTTTCCCTCATTTCATAAAGCGGCTGTCTGGGAGGCTCTGAAGCACCAGGTCAAACGCAAATGCACCCTGCCAAGGGCAGAGGGTCAGGGGAGGAAGGGATCACACGGACTGCAAAGGACAGAGCGGAACAGCAGGTCCTCAAGGAAGAACAGCCCCTTCATGGCTAGGCTGGTGTCTGCTCGCAGTTCACACCTTCAGGCCAGGCCTATGGGGCCTCCCGGCAGCTGCAGGGAAACACCCAGGGTTTTGCTCTGTGCTTGGCCCCTGTTCCCAGCATCTGATGAAAGACCAAGAGAACAGAGAGAGCCTGGCGCCTCCCCGACAGGGGGACTATGTACCTGATATGTTGTGTTTTTATGATAAAATTCATGACACTGAGAGGCTGGGAAGCCAAAGATGTGGCCTGGGTTGGCAGAGCAAAATGAATTCCAGAGAGTTTTAAAGCCAGCTTTGGCTTCTGAGGGGGACCTGAGACTAAAGGGAAGGACATGTCCCTTTCTCTCTGGACTGGCCTCTCCCACCCACCCAAATGATTAGGACTGAGGCCAGTGGGAAGAACAGAGGGTCAAGGCAGCAAGGTGGGGGGCTGGTGAGAGAGGACAAGTCCTGATGTGCACCCTGGTGGTTGAATCAGGTCACACTTGCTTTCCTGGGGCAGGGGTGGGGCAGATCTCTGGAGATGTTTTTACTTGCCGGGCCCACAGCTTCGAGACACAGGCAGAAGCTTATTAAAGGGGACACCGGTGTGTCACCAGTGTGGCTTTTGTCACCTCTGAGCTTCATAAAATGGGCTGTGTCATATACAGGAAGAAAACAGAGACTCCGTCTTCAGAGTTGGTGTTTTCGCTTTGTTTTCAGTTTGGTTTGATTTCATTTGGTTTGACCTAGTTTTGGTTTGGTCTGGTCTGGCCTGGTCTGGTTTTAGAGGCAGTCTCACTACATAGTACAGACTGTCTTAGAATCCATGAGCTTCCTGCTTGAGACTTACCAGTGCTCACCACCACGCCTGTGAAACAGAGTGTATAAAGCATAAACAGCATGCTTCAACGCAGTTGCTCCCCTTAATTTAGGATGATTTTTTTTTGGTTGGTTGGTTGGCTGGTTTTAGTTTTTCAAGACAGAGTTTCTCTGTGTAGCCCTGGCTGTCCTGGACTCCTTTTGTAGACCAGGCTGGCCTCAAACTCACAGAGATCTGCCTGCCTCTGCCTCCCAAGTGCTGGGATTATTCTAATGTCACAACTAAGATTCAGGAAAGTCATTATGAGTTCATACGGAGATATCAGGCAGAGGGCTTTGCTCAGTGTAACAGGGAAGATGGGCTTGTGGTTGCCAATGCCTAGTGAGTGACAGTACTGGATTGTGCACACATATGTATGGATGATGTGCATGTAAGGGAACTCTCCCAGACATCAATATTATTTTAGAAAAGTGTGAAATAGTTTTTTTTTTCCTGCTCTGAAGTGTAGAGTATGGATCAATTCACCTTGTTTCTGTTTTTAAAATACTTTCCTTCCTTCCTTTCTTTTCTTTCTTTCTTTCTTTTTTTTAATTGAAGGATGCCATAAAGAGGAAACTGTTGTGGACGGTGTGTTTTCTTTAAAAACTCAGCTTTGTTAATGTAAACATGTTTTTGTTTTAATCCCAGGTGTGGGATATGGGGGGGGGGGCCTGCTCCAGTTTGCCCACAGCTGATAACAGTCTAGTGAGAAGGCGTGGTCTTTGGGAGTTAGAAAAAAAAAAGTATGAGAACCCAGAGAGGAAGAGGAATGAGGGACAAGAGCACGGGAAGGAGACAGGCGGGAGGAGGAGGAAGAGAAGGCTGCTGTCCTGTTTGCTGCTGATGGCTTAATATCCTCACAACAGAGATTTGCATTGCCCCCCAAAACCCAGTGACCCTAGCCAGCAGGAAGTAGCCAAAGAGAACCACGCCCCTTCTCTCCACTAACCTCCTTTCTCTCCTACCTGGTGTTGGGGTGTTGGGAAGGATTGGGGTGGAGAAAGGAAAAAGAGATATAAGAAACAAAAATAAAAATAGATTTTAAAAGCACACTGACAGAAAACTCTGGATACCTGAGGTTGCTGGAGCCTGTCTTCACTGACTTCCTCACGCACTTCAAGTCTGCTCACAGGGTTTACTGCCCTAGTTGCAGCAGGTGCCAGGTGGCCCCTGTTTTAAAAGGCTAGCCCGCACCTCCCCATTTGTTGAGTTTCTGCCACCAGCCAGGCCTGTGCCTTCAGCTACCCTGAGCCCTGGGGTAACATCCAAGGAGCCAAGGTTTGAGGAACAGAGGACATTGGAGAAGAAATGGCCTGTGTGGGAGGGTAGCCTCTGCCTCCAGGAACAGCAAGCCTCCTGTCAGCTATGGGACCCCACCAGGTAGCGAGGAGACCTACTAGGAGGCAGACTGTGCCCTAGAGCCAGCAATGCTAACACCCCGTTTACACAAACAGCTTTCTTGTTCTGAAAGGCCAGAGAGCCCACTGCCTGGCAGACAGTCGAGAACACAAGGTCGCAATAGCACTGCCCGCCCAAGGAGCTGTTCACCCCTGAGAGAAGAAGAAGGAATGAGAAGATCTCCTCCACACACACCCTGATCCATTCCTCTAGTGAGAACCCATTAAACAACAACTGTCCTCTGCACACGAGATGCAGAGTCCCCACTCTTGTATATAAGACTTTGGAAAATCAGACCCGACCTGCGCGTACTCTGGCTTTCTCGCTGTCATGCCCAAGGTACTGCTCACTCATCTCCAGGGCTCTTGACAGCTGGGATTCTCGCAGCCAAATGCCCCTCTCTTCCCTCTTCTTTCTAGAGACTTCTACTCAGCTCCCTGAAGGTCCAGTGTCACCTCTGTGTCCCCTAGCTGTGCTTGATGGAAACGCCCATAAAATGTATATGCGCAAAAAGACAAATGCACACAACTGTATAGGGGCATCATTCTCGGCCCACTGGCTCACATTCACTTCAACGGTAATGGCGGTAATGAGTTCCCATGGGCTTGTTAATCTTTGCTTTCCCAGTCCTGGCATAGGTAGGAACTCAGTTAAAATGAAATTGGCTAAATAAACAAACATACTGCTCCAAGCTGAAGTCATAGGAGAGGGGGAGGGGCAGAGGAGATGGGTGGAGGGGGGAGAAGGTGGGGAGAAGGTTGGAGGACTATCATCCTGGACTCACTGGGTGGTCTGCATCCAACTCGGCTCCATAGCTGAGAATCTGATTGGCAAATCTGTCCAGCTCTTGAATGGTCCTTGGGAACCAGGGCACTGCAACATAGAAAGGGGCCAAGTCGTGAGTGCAGGTTGCAGGGCACGTGGCTGATGGACTCTCCGAGCCCCAGCTAGTCACGTTGATACTCAAGGCAAATGGGGTCCTGCATCACTCCTAAATTATTAAAGCTAAACATTTAAATTCCATTTTCTTGGGGAAAAGTGATTTTTTAAAAAAAATTATTTTATTAATTTATTCATATTACATCTCAATTGTTAGCCCATCCCTTATATCCTCCCATTCCTCCCTCCCTCCCGCTTCCCCCTACTCCCCTCCCCTATGTCTGTGACTGAGGGGGACCTCCTCCCCCTATATATGCTGATAGGGTATCGAGTCTCTTCTTGGTAAAATCTGCACATCCCAAAGAGGCCGCCAGACTGAGCGTTGGCTAGGCTGGTCTTCTTCGGGACCCTCTGGCTCAGAGAATAAGGAATGCAAAGGTCTTCCATTGCTGCGTGAAAGGACCCTTTGTCTGCCCACAAAACACAGGGCAACGTCAAGTTCTGCGCTGAGGAATTTCAGACCTTTGGATCTCTGACTGAAACCCACATCTCCAGCTCCGTCTCATGACAGAAAGTTTTCCTGAATTGTCTCAGACTCGTCCCCTGTCCACCCTTTATAGTGCCTGTCACCAGCGATTTTCTTCGATAGCAAAATAGTGCACATAGCCCCAAATATAAGTTAGACAAAAATCAACCAAAGGAAGATGAGCCCCTAGACTCCAACTTTCCACCACGTGACTCCCTCCTGAGTGCCTTGGGCACTCCTACAAAAGCTTTTTATCTCAAAGCCAGTTACAGCCCTTGTGAAAGCCACAGAGTCAGGGAGCTGGGAGCTCGCTTTCCAAAGGAACATTACGAGAGCGGACAAGGTGCATGAGTTTTGTGTCTGCGATAACGGCGTCCTTCCTAGGAAGGGACTAGAGCGAAGAGCAGGATGACACCACCCAAATCCTTGTGGCTTATGAGGAAGAGACAGACTGGGTCCAAGTGCCCTGTGTATGGACAGAGACTAGGAAAATGTGAAGTCTAGATGCCGTGAGTGCGGAAGCCATGAATGAGGGACAGCTGTGGGGAGGTTGAAGGGAAGGGAGTAGAGAGAGGTCTCTAATTATAGGAACGGAACATGTAAGGCAATAGTCTCAACAGCCTCAACCTTACAGATGAAAGACTGAGTATTTCAATGTCTGGAAAAAAAAATTGGCTTAAGATCACACAGGGACGATACCAGCAGATAGACATGGCACGGTCCGTGCAGTGAGCCAAGGCAGCGGCTGTACACACACACACACACACACACACACACACACACACACACACACACACACACACACACACACACACACACTGCGCCCCCACCCACTTCACCCCGACCCCCTCAAACGAGGCGGGAGAACCCAAGGCTGAATTTGCCAGCAGCCCCCAAACTTCAGATGATCAGCGTCCACGCCCTTCTCTGTGAAAATGGAAACGGTAACAACAGAAAGGGCAGCAAATGTTTTCTGGAGCCTTTAACGCATCCTAGGCACTGGGGTTACCATTTGGGGAGGAATGTGTCCTTTAACCTGAAGCTGCTGTGAGGAAGGACAGAAGCAAACAATGGGTACAGCTCTGGGTAAGGTTCTGCCACCTACCGGCTCAAATTGCATAAGAAAGACACTTGTGCCACCTCGTGGTCAAGAGGAGGAACTGCATCCCCTGGAAATCTAAGCAGGCACTTAAAGATTTAAAAAAAAAAAAAAAAAAAAAATCAGCAAGGAGTTCCCCAAACTAAGCTCATAAAATGAATTCAGAGCCTGGTTTTTGTGTATTCAATACGCTCGAGCTCTCCGTTTTTTACATCGGCAGTGCAAAGCAGCCCTACGTGCGGTTCTAGATAGTCCTACGTGTGAACTCTTTGGTAGCCCCTGATAACTATGGCACCGAGGTGCCCAAAGGCTATGTGACTGCAAAGAGCTCTGGGTTTTAAGAGCAGATGAACAGGCTTTCAAGCGGCCCCCAGCCTTTGCTGAGGAACTTATCCCAAAAACCTGCCCTTCAATTTCTGGCTAGTACCTGGAATATTTGAATATACTCAATTTCAGAGTTCCATGCGTCCCAAGAGTTCGGGTGTCACACACGGACACGTACGCACGCATGCATGCACGCACACACTCAAGCACACATGCACACACAGAGCCATGAGAATTGTTGTCCAGCTCCGGCCCCTAAGCATTGTCCCAAGCTGTCCTTTCCCCTCGAGCCCAGTGTTTTCCTGGCATAACGAAACTCTGGTATCAGCATTAGCACTGGAGTCTGTTTCCCAGTCAGATTCAAAAGTGCCAAGGAAAGATGAGGTCTCCTGTGGGACTTCACCTGTCTCTGCAGGTGTTGCCACCAAAGGGCCTCTCTGAATGGCCCTGGTCTGAACAGTGTGACCTGCCCCTCCCCTCTATGTGAAGCCATTAGCAGCCCAACTTGTTCCTTATTGCTCAGTTATCTCTTGCATTGTGAAATGGTTACCACAGTCAGGTTAATGAACTCGTCTGTTGCCTTATACAGTCACCACTGTGTGTATATGTGCATATGCATGTAAAGTATGTATGTTTGTATGTGTGCACATGTCTAGACATGTGTACATGTGTGTATGTGTGCATGTGTGTGTGTTGAGCACACAAACGATCTCTCATCAATTTCAAGTATACACTGTATTTCATTATCATTATTTTTATAGATCATAATATATCATTATTATTTATAATAATATATCATTATCATGTGTGTGTAATTATTATATAACACAGATATAATAGTATACGTGTGTTAGAGCTCCAGAGCTTATTCATCCTACAACTTAAACTGTGTACCATTTGACCAATATTTCCCTATGTCTCCCTCCCCACAGCACCTGGCAAGCACCATTCTCTGTCCCTGTGAATTTGACTTTCTGGGCCTGCAGCATTTGTTTTCCTACAATGAGCTTATTTTCCTTAGCAAAAGGCCCCCCATTCATATGGCAGCAAATAGAAATGTTGCCTATCATAACTGAATGATATTCCATAGATGTGTGCATACACATATGTGCATTATATATGTGCACACAGATAATATATTTTATATATGCCCCACATTTCCTGTATTTATTCATATATCTATGGGCGTTGCTCCACAGTGAACAAGGAAGTGCTGGTGTGTCTTTAAGGTACTGAATTCATATTCTTTAGACATACACGCATAAGTGGTATAACTGGGTCATATGTTGGTTCTATTTTAATATGAGGAGCAACTACATACTGAGTTCCATAAAGCTGAACCAATTTCCTGTGCATTCAGCAGTGTACAAGGGTTCTCTTTTCCCACATCCTCACCAGCACTATCACCTCTTACCCACTCTGTGAGTCGTAGGATGCCATGTAAAGGATATCTCTGCCTCCAGTTCCTGGAGAGCCTGGTGACTCAGCCCTACTCTGGCCGAGCTCAGCGGGACCTAGCACAGCCAGAGCTCGTGCCTGCTTCCCCCGGTTCTCTGTATCTTCTGGGGACAGTCAGTCTAGCAATGGCGAAGAGACCCACAGTGGAGCCAGACTGCCCGGGGTTTGCATCCTGTCTCTGCTGTTACTGTCTAAGGGACCAGAAAAGTAACTAAACCTCTTGGGCCTTGGTGTTCCTTCTGTAAAGTGGTAATGGGAGACCTCCTACAGAGTATACCTTCATAAGGACAGTGTGTGCTTAAGTGAGTCAATATACATGCTTTTTCTGAAAAGTCGTGGCACATAATGAAGAGTATTATTGGTCAATTGTAAAATACACACACACACACACACACACACACACACACACACACACACATATTGTTTGCCAAATATATTCTGAGAAATGCATGGTTTCATCCTGTTGATCCAGGGAGCACTCATGCAAGCTCAGATGTCTACATCCCTAAGCACTAGCATCTTATGGGACTGTCATTATATGGGGCTCACTGTTCTCTGAAACATCTTTAGGTGGGCCTGATTGTGTCTATTTTCACACATGGAGAGAGAGAGAGAGAGAGAGAGAGAGAGAGAGAGAGAGATGGGTTCCTTATCATACGAAGAACAGAGTAAAATTTCCAGAAAAACAGCTGAGCATGGTGGCACACGCCTTTAATCCCAACACATGGGAGGCAGAGAGAGGTGGGTCTCTGTGAGTTCAAGGCCAGCCTGGTCTACAAAGGGAGTCCAGGACAGCCAGGGCTATACAGAGAAACCCTATCTCAAAAAAAAATAATCAAACAAAACTAGTAAACACGTCACTTCATTTGTATTATAATATAGTTATAATTATACACACTTGTGTTTTGTCTTCTGGATCCACAAAATGGATTGAAATCATCTTTCTTCTCTGTTAGATAAACCGAATGCTATAGCAGACATAACACATCGTAGCCCGATGGTCCAGCGGGGTCTATTCGTGTTTACTACGACACCAGACTTCGTAATAAGGGTAGAATAAGAGGTGGGAGTAAAGAGACACTTGTCCATCCAGCTCTGATAATAATATCCTTCCTGATACTGCACCTCAGTTTCCCCCACAAGCTGTGCATGGTTACTTTATGCTGCAGTCCTTAGTGAGTTTTCTGTTCTGAGATGTGTGGAATGCTGGGAGGGGCTGGCCAGAGGACACAGGAAAGGATGCTCTCACCTCAGTCAGCACAGCAGCTGCATTTGTCTTCTGGGAGTGTGGCCACTACACCTTCAGTCCCCCAAGGTTCCCTCCATAGCACCCCTCCTCCACCCAAGGGCCCCAGGAACTGAGTTGTGCTATTTCCCAACTGAACACCAGAGGGCAGCAAAGCCAGCCAGTTCTGGCTCTGCTGGGTTCTTCCCTCAAAGGGAAAACAATCTAGCTGGGCTCATATGGCTTAGTTCCGGCCTCTTAGTAGAAAAGAAATGAGTTAATTAATTCTCTAATTATCATAAATAAATAAATAAATCAGATAAATTGAAAGAATTACAAAGACTTCAAGGTATAGAAAAACAAAACAGCCATGTAAGCGCCAAGCCTTTGAGTCCAGGGACTGGTCTAGAGACTGCAGGAGATACCAAGCAGCTCTACAAGATTATGGGATGTCCACCAAAGTGCAGGAGCCTCTAATGACAGTATTCTCCCTGCATGTAATGCCTTCAGGCCATAGGAGGGCATCAGACCTCATTACAGCATTTGATTGCTGGGACTTGAACTCAGGACCTTTGGAAGAGCAGCCAGTGCTTTTAAACTCTGAGCCATCTCTCGAGCCCCCAAGAACCAGAACTTCTATCTTGTTATACCTTCTTTGGTTGATGTCCCTGGAGGGGGCGGGGGGGCTGTGCATGTGGGGAAGAAGGGAAGGGTAGGAGAGGCTGAGGGGAGGGGAGGGAGGGGAGGGGAGGGGAGGGAGGGGAGGGGAGGGAAGGGAGGGGACGTTTTGGTTGGGCTGTAATGTATGAGAGAAGAATTCTTTAAAAGTCCTAATGTACCTCAGAGAGTTGCTAAGGCTCAAAATGAACTCCGTTGGGATGGAGAGGGGGCTCAGCAGGTAGATCACCTTCCTAGCAGACACAAAAACCTGAGTTCAGAGTCACAGAACCCATGTAAAGTCAATCTGGCGCGCAGGTGTAAGGCTAGTGCTCCCATAACAAAACGAGAGTCAAGGACAGGAGAGCCACACCAGGAGCTCACAGGGCCAGCTAGTCTGGTGTACACAGAGGTGAAACAAAGAGAAACTAGGAGGAGGAAAAAACCAAAACTAGATTTAAAATGACGAGCTATGTATAAGCCCGCCAAGAGGGTTTACAACAGTGTTTAACACACGATGAGGGGTTTTAAAGCATTTGGTAGTATCTCCATTCTCTCTGCTGATTAATGGCCAAAGGGTAAAAGTGACGGGCCTGGGACTCACTGTTGGCAATTGCCCAGCTGTAACTGGACTCAAACCCCTACCTCCTCCAAGGCACTGCTTTTGGAAGGCAGAAGCCCGTGTCCTGTGGGATGAAAGGATCCCGGTCAATTAAGAGTTCACAGGATGTCACCTTGGAAGACGAGACTTGAGAATCTGGGGAGACAGGTTCCTAGCACAGGGCTTAATAGTCTCCTGAGGCACATGGCTTCCTTTCTCTTCAGAGTGCGAAGGACAAGCAAGCAGTCAGCGGACTCCTCAGAGTTAAAAGTAGAGAGCCCAAAGAGGAGCTCCTGTCTCACTCAGCTCCAAGCACATCTCCCCTGACGCTGTGAATGGAAGGTTGAGCACCCGAGACCGGAAGCTGACATCTCTCTGTGTGCACAGCGCATCTTCCTAAGCGTAAACCATGGGAGTCTGAGCAAGTTTCTTGCTTCCCCCCAAGAGTCTGGCTCCTTTGGTATAGGAAGCAACTAACCTATAGCAGGTAGATCTGTCATCAGCCATTGAGTTTGAAATGCATAACAAAATCTGGAGGTGTTTGTCTGGCTAAGTAAATATGGTGACTCAGGGCACAGGTGGCAGAGCTCACACCCACTGTTGTGCCCCAGCCTATAGGCCTGACCAAAATTTTTTTCAGCCAAAAAGTTCTAGTTACCTTTTTTCTTTTTAGGAGATAAAGCAGGACCCCACAGGGCCTTGAAGAATTCCTTCCTGTCTTCTTCCATCCAAACCTTCCTGGATACCAGCAGTAACTTCACAAAACCTGTCTTGTCTTCACATACTTTCTTCACTTCAGTAGGGTTGCAGACACACACACACACACACACACACACACACACACACACACGGGTCTCACTCACAATGCTGGGAATAGGCACTGACCCCCAGTGACCCCAGGCCTTCATTTTGAAAACTGAAATCAGATTAGCTCATTAATGACCTTGCCAAATACCCCAGTGGAGGGTCAAGCTCTGCAAGCCCCTCCACAGGCTCTGGGCTTGGGGGTTAATGAATTACTGAGGCGGCTGGTGCAACAGAGGCCCTCTGTGAAGCCACTGGCACCCAGGAGGGGGTGCAGATCATTAATAAATATTGATTTGGCTCCAAAGGAAGCAGCCTGCCAGAAAAGCAGGCCCTGGACACCCACGTTGTGGTCCCATTAAGTCGGGGTCAACTGTTCTACCCAGACGCCAAGGGCCCACTGGCTCCAGAGTGCTCCCAAAGAAAACGGCCTACAGGCAAGAGCCTACCTACTTCCTGCCTGGTGGGTCAGTGCGAGCCCATTAAATTCACAGTAGTTCAAGGCAGAGAGATCCCAATCTATAGCTCTCACCCCCCATGGGACATTCAGCAGCCCCGGGGGCTGAGTCAACAAGGCACCCAGGACTGTGACCAGCCTGTCTCAGGAAGAGCAATAAATCCTTCAATTCAGAGACCCAGAACAGAAGGGTGTTTTCACCCCAACTCAGGCTCCCCCATGTCTCCTCTGAGGCAATGGTCCCCAGCAGCTACTGTATGAGTTACAGAAGCCCCTGAAAAGGGAGAGGGGATGGCTGCCAGATCTTGCAGGTGAAGACCTCGGGGCTCTTATTCTTCCTTTAAGGAACTTCTATGTTTGTTTCTAGGGAAAGACAAACCATCAGGAAAGTCTTGACAAGAATGAAGGAAGCAAAGGCTGGCTGGCATTTATAAGCTATCTCTCATCCCCATCCCACCCCGGTTTTGCACTCTGGACAGAGCAGCATCGGCAAGGATGGGATCCGAGCAAAGCATCTCTCCTCTGTTTGCTCATTAGGAGCAACTTCTTAAAATGAGATAAATAAATTAAGGAAGAGTAGAAATGTCAGTGAATATTGAAATTATAAACAAATAAAAATCTGTAGGGCCCTTTACTACAGCCGTTCCCTAAACTGGAACTCCTCTCCCACTGTCCCTCCCAGCATGCATTGCGCCTCTATTTTTTTTTCCAAGATTTGTTTTATTTTTAACATGTGAGCGCCAAAGCCAGAAGAGGGCAGGGCATCAGATCCCCTTAGAGCTGGAGTTACAGGAAGCTGGGAGCCACCTCACTTGAGTGTTGGACATCCAACTCCCAACCTCAGAAATGGAAAGAGGTGTTTTAAACTGTGAGCCATCTCTCACTCCAGCCCCAAAGGTACAACGTGTCTCTTGAAGGTTTATAGTGGCAGGTTGTCCACTGCATCCCCCCACATGTCCAAGTCGGCCTTCTAAGCGCTCACAGAGAGATCAAATGACTTGTCACTCAAAAAATTGAGTTAAGGTCAAACATAATACATACAATGTCTTTTCTAACCCCAGGTCTTGGCTGACCCCACTTCATCTCCTCTCGTCTGCTGAACCAAACATAGAGTTCGGTGTACCCAAAAGGAGACTCCTTGGGAATAGCATATTTCCATAATTGTCATATATCATGTCATATAGCAATAACTCCACACCATGCTGGGTACCACATCTGCTTTTCCTCCTATTACTAACCCCGAACAGCATGAATGAAGGAACGTCAGAGGGTAGATGAGAAAGAAAGAGAAAAGAGTGGGAACATTAACATTAGTTAAGGTCAAGAACAGTAGTAAAGGGAAGAAAGACACAATATGTGAAATTTTAAAAAGAAAAGGTCATATAATCTGCAGAATGCTAGAGAACGAGAGATCAGGGTACCAAACGATGCAAAGATGTCAAGGATGATGAAAACACTCCCTCAGAAGACATCATGTGGGTGATGAGTGGCTGTCAGAATTGGTAGGAAAGGGAAGAGGAAGAGGAAGGAAGGAGGAATACATAGAAAAAAGCAAGGGGATAAGAACAGAAGAAGGAAAGAAAACAGAACAAGAGGAGGAACGAGAGACTGGCTTCCTGTCTCTCTTACCCTGCTACTCCTAACTAAACACATAACCAGATGATGCAGCCACACAGGAAGACTTGGAAATGGGAACTTATTTGCATGGCCATCACAAGACTCCACACACGAAGGTATTTCTTGATGGATAGTCGAAGTTAACCCTGATGTGGGGAAGTCTGCCACCTGTTCCTTCTGCACTGCTATGCTGGGTCCATACCCACAGAGCTGGTGGTAACAAATGGCCTGGTGTCGGCTCGGGTTGTGGATTTACAGCAGGATTTCTCTATCGAGACCAACCTTGTCAGACGCTAAGAGGAAAATATGGGGTGGCAGAGAAAAGCTTAGTTGTATTTCATGGATGAAGAAGAAAAGGCTAGTGGGATTGTCCTCTGAAAGGGGACACATGGACATGTAGGAAGTAGAGAACCAAGTGTTGGTTCTTGACTTTAAAAGTATTGCTCTTTCTGGGTCACTATGAGGTTTCCTTGACCCAGTATGAACATTGAATTGACATTTAGTCACAAACATTTTGTATCTTCTTATTCCTTCCTTCACCTTAAGGACCATACGTGTCACATGGAGAGGTGTTCTCAGCCTGTTCCTTCTAACTTTCCCAGTTTTTGCCCAAGTAGTATGTGGTGGTACACTTTATTTTACAAAGAGTTTGGGGACTTCGGACCTGAACAGTTATAAGAATCATTTCATATCCTGTTAAAAGACTCAAGTATTAGTTTACTGACAGCATAAGCCCTTCATGTTGGCACCTCTCCCAAATTTATATCATGTAATCCACACAAACACATGAGCATAAAATGCCTTCCCTTTGCAATCGAGACGCAGGAGGCTTAAAGAGGGCAAACATGTTGTTCTAGCTATTGCAGAGATTAAACAAGACAAGTAAAATGAGGAAGAATTTTAAGAGCTCGGTCTGGAATACACATGGGGAATTCTTCCTTTAGCCTGTTTATAAGTCTATGATCTGCCTTAGCTTGAACTCAGTGGCCTGGCCAACTAGATCAGATTTTTCTTTGCCAATGAATTATTGAGAGAACTGCGGGAGCAAGCAGAATATCAGCAGCATTAAGTGGTCTTGCACAGAGTCCCAAAATTTCTCCTCTCCTCCTAGGTGTGTTTATCCACCCAGACAGGGCTAGCATGTCTCAGCAGGCCACTCTAAAGGTGACGTAAGAGCTATCTTCCTAGCTACCAAGACATAACAGCAACATCAATGCATCCAGTGAGCATCTACATGAAGACTTAAAATAACGATGCAGCTGTGAGTTCCCACCAATCCAAAGATTGGTGCACATATAGCTACACATCTGCAGCTATAGCCATAACATCTACAGATACAGCTGTGAAAGCCACACACAGGGCCAAGCAGAATGCATGGGAGAAAGTTTCCAGTTGGCAAGGGAAGAAGCTGGAAACCGAATGCATAGACAGAGAAAGGGATAGAAGACACAGAGGTGCAGGTGGTGAGACTAAAGACACTCCAGCCATCTGGACCACTCAGCCCTAAGCAGCTTTCTTCCAAAGGCTCTTAACACCTTGGAAACCATGACTCCTTTGAAAATTCATCTTGTCTTAAAAACAAATAGGCGTGCAGACATGTGCACCATTTTGCCGAGTCCTGGCAGGGGAATGCCAGAGCCTTTTAAAGGATCCTGTCACTGATCACAGAAAACATAAATGAACCTAAAGCATCTGTCCTACCCAGTATGGCTCTTCAGAGCAGCAATGTTGAAGAAGAAAGGAGAAGTCTCTATAGGGGATTGGACTAAGAGGGAAGAAATGTGTGTAATGATGTTTTTGTCTTCTATCAATAATCTTAGCTCTAGGCTAGACAGATAAATAAGAGATAGTACAGAGATATATAAATAAATCAATAGATGATAGATAGATAGATAGATAGATAGATAGATAGATAGATAGATAGATAGATAATAGGTATTTGGAGAGGCAGATATGTAGGTATATAGACAGATAAATGATGGATGATACACGTATATTTTGTGTGTGTATATGTGTGTGTGTAATATATGTACTTGTGTATATACATAGACAGATGAGTAAACAGATGAATGGATAGATAGATAGAAAGATATATAGATGATACATTCATATAGAAATACATATGTACTTGTTTATATACATAGATATATGGGAAACAGGTGAATGGATGGAAGACAGACAGACAGACAGACAGACAGATAGATAGACAGTGGTCAGCCAGTCTTTCTGTTTTACACAAAATAGAAAGTGATGGAAATGGGCTTACTGTTTCCACACAGTATCCTGTTAACCAACCCCCATTTGGAGAAAGTCTAATAAATGTTCATTTGCTTTTAAGAAGCATCTACAAAGAGACAAGTCTCTCAAAGGGCCATGCCCCTAACCTCTGACTACCTAAGACAGTGTCTATGTCCGTCTGCTTCCCCTGGCTGCAATCTGTCTCCATGCAGGCATTTCCCACCCACCCCCACTAAATGCAATGTCATGCAGAAGACTCAAAGGGAAAGGTAAACGGATTAGTAGATGGATCGATGGCCGATATTAATGCTCTTTCATGTTGGGTTGAAGAAGGATTTGAGGTCATCAGGAGAGAAGGCAGCAGGAGAATAGACTAAGTATTCAAAAGGCTCTCTGGATTAAAATCCTATTAAGTTCCAATCAGCTTCTCCAGGAGGCATTTGAGGAGGCTGGGGCTTCTTTAACCTGTCACCATAATTAACCTTTTCTCAAGCTGTTTTGGGTGGAGATCGTTGGCAATTAAGAAACAGAGAGACTTTCATTTTCTCTCACCCAAGGGCTGTTGAATGCTTTGGAGACCAGAGTGCGAAGTGGTTTAACTTAATTGATTTGAGGGGTTCAGGTCTCTCTCACTTGAACCTGCTGTCAGACTTGCCCCTGAGATCTGAGCCCCTCATCAAAAAGGGCATTTTTGTCCGGTGAAAGAATCAAAGGTTCCGGTCTATTCCTAGGTTTTCTTCCTCTCGTCATTCCCCCAGTGAGTCTGATAGAAAAGAGCAACTGTCCACAGCAACCCTTGCTTCATTCAGAAGCCACACTTCCGGACTCACAAATCTACTACTGGAGTCCTGATGGCCAGTGTCTCCCTGCAGGTGTCACCACAGCATCTGCCATATCCCCAGCAGCTGTTGGGTCACAGATAAGTTCAGTCCATGTGGAAACAGCCATTCCAGTGAATGAGGGACCAGAGTCACAAGGCAGAAGTTTCAGATAGTTAGTAGTGACTGTCTCTTCTTTGCTATGTAAAATTGCCACCCTGCCCCGCATACACACCCCTGCACTTCCACTTCAAACATTAGCATCCTCACGTCCTGAGCAATAAGACGAGTAGCCTCGTAAGATACTGAGTTTGTGCCATTTTTCGCATCTTAGAAGCTCCGCTGAGCTTCCTTCCTCTGGAGGAAAGCATTAGCTTTTTCACTTTTTCAGGCCCCGAGAGTTGCAAGGGATAGCATCTGTCTCCTTACAGCAACAGTCTCTCTCCTGGGTTTACCTGGGTGTCTTGTGTCCTTTGCCAGACTACAAGTGAGCTACTTAGGAACAAGCACTTGACTCTTCTTATCTTCTCTCCATCTGAACACAGTACCAGACATAGCTCAGTTGTACTTAACACACTGTTGCCCATGACTACACAGAATTCCCGCCCTGCCTTAAAAGGCAAGCCACAGCCTCCGTTTTCACAATGCAAAATTTGGGAGCCTGTAGGGCCACATGACCTCTGAGATCATATTCCAGCCCTTGAAATCCATGAGAAAAAGTATTTGTACAAGCTGGATGGTTGTAGGGCCTGTAGCTGTGCCATGTTTATAACTGGTAATAATGGCAAAAATATAGAACATTTGTGAAACCCCTGAACATCCTCCGCTCTATTTTCCTGCATCTGCTGATGTCATTTCACTAGCCCCATAATGCCAGGAACTCTTGCTTCTCCCGCTGGATGCAGTTTGAGATGGTCCACATCAGCGATTTGTTCAAAGTCACAGCAAGTGTGCTATGTCTTGGCTCAAGCAACTGGGCTCTTAACTCTCTCTATCCTCTCCAAGACCTCCTTTGAGAGCTTCCAGCATGGGCCACAGCCTTCCAGCTGACCTCCATATATCTTCCTAGTCCTCCAAGTGACGCCTGCTCGCCTGCCTGCCTGCCTGTCAATTGCTTTGATTTCCGACCCCAGAGTCCAGCTGGTCCAGGCTCCACCTGCTCTAACCAGAGGCAAAACTTGCCCCAGGATCCAGCAGGCCCTTTCTTTGTCCAGATGGGCCTGCAAGTTCCTGTTGGGAGCAGGTGGCCCGGACTGCAAGAGAGCTCAGTCAGTCATCATCCCGGGGAAACAAAGAGGAGGAGCCAAAGAGATCTGAAGGAGGAGGAATAACAAGTGTCCCTCCCTGAGCCCTGAGCCCATCTGACCACTCTGGGCAAGGGCAGGCCAGAGATGCGGCTTCCGGTCAGAGTTACACGCAGGAGAGGAGAGGGTAGAGACGACATTGCCAGAGAGTCTTGGAGCTGCTTTTCAGGAGACGTTTCTGTTGCCTGCTTTATAACATGCCATATTGTCATATTTTAAAGAATCTCTGCCTCTTAAGTGAAGAATTCATAAATTGCTTTTCATTGGCACTTAAGAACCCTACCGGTTCTCAAAACACTCAAGAATATGAACTTGGTACTCAGAAGAGGGAGGGAAGACTGGGTGGTGAATTCAGATGGTACAATGTGGTATTTTTATACACGTGTAAATTATATAATGCTGAAGTTGGATTAATAATACTTATCACCCTCAAACATTGATAAATTTTTGTTACCAAATGTTTAAAAACATTTTTATTTCTTTGACCTTTTATGTTAAAGAATAGAGTGCATTATTGTCACAGTCATCCTTCTGTACCAGAACACAGGGACTTGCTTCTTGTATCTTACTAGTGCTTAGGACCTGTACCTGTGGATCCATTCAGTACCAGTGTTCTTGATCCAAAGCATGGGGTGTTCTGAGAAGCTACTTTGGATTCTGCAGTGGAAAAATAGTTCACTGAAATTGAGCTCACCTCAACTAGCATGTTCTGAAGTGTCTATGAGATGAGTTGAAAACATGTCCACACAAAAACCTATACATGAATTTCATAATATGTTTGCTCATAATAACCCCCAGATAGGAGTCAACCAAGATGTCCTTAAAATAAGTGAATGGGCTGAGTTAACACAATGGCATATTATTCAAGGATAAAAATGAAATGCTATACAAAGTCAAAAGTGAACAAGGCCCATCTAAAATGTTGCTTCTGGAATAGACTCTAAAGAAGAGGGAAGAGGTTTGAAGGAGGGGTGGACAGTGCAGGCAGTTTTAACACTGGCACTATTCTGTATGCACTGTGGTGGCAGGTACAGAGCAACATGCACTGGTTAAAGCAAATAAAACTCCACAACACAGAGCAGGTCTTCAATGTGAACTATGGACTTTACTTCCTAGAAATAAATCACTACTGGGTCATCATTTTTTTAAAATAATTGCACTGTATTATTGCAGATGGGTAACAGGGATAATAAGATATATAAGAATTCTCTGTATATTTTGCTAACTTTTCTGTACAATTAGAAGTAAAGACTATTAAAGGTAGTTCACTTGAATATACTTTTGCATCCTGAAAACCAGTCAAGCATCTTGCTTGTCCTTACTTTTTGTAGGCTACAGCTAAGTGTAACAACCCCATATTGCCTTAGAGCCAGTCCCGTATAATATGCTAAGCACTATGCTAAGCAGCATTTCTGCTAGGATCTTATTCATAACAAAGGCTCTAGGAAAACACAAAGAAGGGATCTCAGAGTCAGAAGCTGAAGGAATGACTTGAACCCAAACCGATCCAACTCCAAGCCGGTAGGGTAGTGAAATGCAGCAGGTTTTAACAATGCCTATGTTAGCTCACTCATCAGTCGTTTACCATGTGTCACATATTGTCCTATAATCTGGGGGTGTAGACATGAGTAAAAGAGACTACCTGTACACAAAAGCTTGTGGTTTGGTGGAAGGGAAAGATAAATGGATGACCGATGACAACGAAAGCACCAGGATCAAAAACTAAGTGCCCCCTGATCTAGGTTTGGCATGTTATAAGAATTTGGAGGAAAGCTCATTGGGTGGGGGTTGAGATAATTAAGCATCTTGTCTTAACTTTACATCCATATAGAATCCACACTGTATGAAATGGTTAATTATCAACTTGACTCACTTGGGAAAGAGTGTCTCTGTGAGGGTCTTTCTAGATCAGGATGGCCTATAGGCATATCTTAAAGGAGGTATTGTTCTGGTTATACTAACTGATGTGGAAAAGTCCATCTTAAAAGTGGGCAGCACCATCCCCTAGGCTTAGATTCTGGTTTGTAGAAGAGTAGAGAAACCAGTAGGCACCTGTGCACTTCTTTCCTCTCTGCTCTTGACTAGATGACTAATTTCTTCATGTTCCTGTCACCTTAACTTCCCACAAGGATGGGCAGCAACCTGGAACAGTAAGTTAAATAATTTCTCCCCTAAGCTGCTTTTTCATCTTAGCAATAGAAAGGAAATGAGGCTGATACCCAGCCATGCCACCGGCACAGAGCATGGTAACCCAGATATTTTAAATATATACATAAAAATTACATGGACAATGAACTGGATTTGATACCTCCCCCACCCTGCAGCAGTTCTGTATAAACTAGGCATGGTGAAGCACATCTGGCAGGTGGAAGCGGGAAGGTCAGAAATTCAAGACCAACCTCAGTTACTTCCTGAGTTTGAGACCACTCTGGTCTACATAATATCTTGTCTTTTAAGTGTGAGAGTATAAGAAACAGCTACACTTAGAAAGGGGAAAGGAGCTAATAATTGTCTGCATGGTATGTTGGACGTGGGTACAGGTCCTTGGCTTACTTCCTCTCTGTTGTGCCTGCCTTTTGGTTGTTATCCATGCTATTATTAAATGGAGACATTGTGACATTGTTTAGGTCACAGGCTTCTTCAGACTCTCACCTGTGTCCTTTTCCTTGTCTCTGGAAAGCTCGTGGACAGTGGCACCAATGTCATGCCTCAGGCTCTTGATGATGCTGCCCAGGGCAGGCATGCTACGTTTATCCAGATAGGTGAAAAACTCATACTCGTCTTTGTTTAAACGAGATGGTCTGGATTCAATGTGCGTCAGGTTGATATCGTTCTCCTAAAAGAGAAAATTATAGGTTACTACCACAGCCCAAATATTCAGAGCCAGAACAGAACCTAAGACAGCAAGCTAGAGGTGAGGAGCAGGGATTTGTTTAAAAACATGAGCATAAAGAAGCCCTTAAATTTTCAGTAAGACGGACAAATCAAATGCCTTTGAACTTAATCACATGGAAATCTATTAACAGCCTAGAGCTGCCTGTGTAGGCATTGAGTTTGGAGCAAATGTCTAAGATGGTAGTCGTAATGATATGAACATGGGAAAGCCCCCTTTTCACCCAATGAGATACCATAGCATCTCAATAAATAATACAGACAAAAACCTTTCTTTTTCTTGACTATTGGCCCCCAGGACACAGACCCTGCATTTAAAGCTCTAGAGTATATCAGCTGTGAAATGCTAGACGGTCTCCTTTCATGCTTCCACATCCTTCTGTTTCCCCATCTACGCCTGGGTGTTCTTAGTGACACCTGCTCCATGAACTCTTTGGGCACCTTGGACAAGTTAACATATACATACACTCCAGTGAGTCAGACATAATGTGCAGAACTGCTATTAATATTATCACATGTTCATCTAGGTCACTCAATGACTACGTATAAATATATAATTTGTGCTATATATGAAAGTATGCATAATACTTTTATTATATATACATATATAACCTTATAAATATATATGTAATATTCATTAGATGCCAAACACTCTTTAAATGAACAAAATGAATCTAGATACTTTTCTTTTTAAAGCCTACATTCAAGTTGAGGGAATAAAGGTAACAGCTGTAAAAGACAACTAGTTTATCCGTGATTTTATAATGATAGGGGATAAAAATAAACACAAGGCAGAGCAGATAAAATGGATGATCTGTCCTGGGGTAGGGTTAGGGCACATTCTAGTACTTAACAGGTTCTGCACATGAGGCTTCCTTGAGAAAACAAACATATGAACATCCTAAAGAAGTTGGTAGACATAAAGAAACCATGGGGATGGTGTGATCAGCCTAGAAGAAGTTTCTTTTTTTTCTAAAAAGAAAACTCTGCCAAGTCAGAATAGCCACAAAGATGAAGAACAGCTATGCAAATTATTTTAAGGAGTGGTGGCCTTGATTCTGAAAGACATAGGGGTCTTTGTGAGGTTTTGAGGAGACAAACAACCTGATCTCACAGTCAGCATGATGGACCTGACTTCCATGCTGAAACTAAACCTTGTAGACCTGACAGAGAAGCCAAGTCCTGCTTAAAAAAAAAATCAGTCACTGCTGAAATCCCAGTGGGATGTGGTAGTAGTCGTAGCCATGGTGACGAGTGTAAAAAAACGGCAGGAAGAATCATATGCTGGTACGTCACGTAATGGCCCCAGGGATCAAAATTATAAGGACCAAGAGAGGAGTTGGTGGATAACAAAATGAAAAGGGAATCATAAGACTCCATTCCACCCTTCAATTTGTGTGGCTGAGTGAGAGTTCATCACACACACACACACACACACACACACACACACACACACACACACACACACACACACACACACACACACACAATCTCCCTAGAGTTTCTTCTTTGAATAAAATATTACAGCAAAGCTAGAGAGGTGAACAAGGAAGTTCTCATTGGACATTAGCCACTCCTACCACATCTGTTTTTAATCACACCATTTCTGAGTGATTTATTTATATAAAGTAGTGTGTGTTTGTGTGTGTGTGTGTAGTGTGTAGTGTGTAGTGTGTGGTGTGTGTGTAAGCACGCTTGAGTACAGTTCCCATACGGCATGTGTGAGGTGAGAGGCCAACTTGCTAGAGCCAGTGCTCTCCCTCTATCCTGTGGATCCCAGAGAAAAACAAATCATCAGCCTTGCCAGCGAACACCTTCAACCTCTGATGCAGTGTGCCAGGCCCCATCTTGCCATTTCTCAGCACTTACTAGAGCACATTGTTTGGGTGTGCCTTTATTTCTACTGCCAGTGTTTTAGTGAGGGGCACGTGAGCTCCCTCTTATGTTCTGCCACTAGAAATAATGGCTGGCACTATGTATATGCTTTCCCAGCGTAAATGCCTTGAGACCTCATGGGTGAACCAAAAAGTACTCACCCTCTGAAGCTGCTGTATGTGTCTTACCCCACTGCTCTCAAAAGGGGCTACACTCATCTGCTCTACCTTCCACGAGAGAGCCTACATTCCTCACCAATATCAACCATCAGGACTCCCAGTGTGTGTTTTTAAC
Source organism: Acomys russatus (assembly GCF_903995435.1). Taxonomy (NCBI): domain Eukaryota; kingdom Metazoa; phylum Chordata; class Mammalia; order Rodentia; family Muridae; genus Acomys; species Acomys russatus. Next base: position 10,787,007 of record NC_067167.1, on the reverse strand, counting down.
CTGATATGTGAAAATAGTTTATAATTCATTTTACTCAATTGCTGATAAAATTAAACATCTTTTTCCTGTGGTTGTTAGTCATTTTTTTTTTCCTTTGTGACTCGTGACATTTTCACAATACCTTTCCTGATCAGTTGTATTTATTTACAGATTGATATTAATTCTGCTGTATATTATTTTTGCAAGATAATATTATCCTTGTCGATTTTTCATTATCTTCTTGCAAGAAATTTTCTAAATAGTCTCAAAGGATGCAGGAAAACAGAAAGTAAATGGACCAAACTTGTCCTGCAGATGCAGTAACTTGAATAGCTCTAAAATTTAAAATGAAAATGAAATTTGCCAGTTTTGTGGCTAAAGCAATGTATACCCAGTTATAAGTGATACACTGCTGAAGAGAACAAATGTTAGTACAATAGTGACAGCTTCTGCTTTCAAATAGTACTTTCTGGGTAAAGAGGGTTTTTTTTATTGGAACTTCTCTTTAGTCCTTGATGAAATTAAGAAAGGGAAACAATAAAAGCATACATGAAAATGCTTTGCTGTGAAGAATAAATGCAGAAAGCACAATTTTCTGTGGCAAAGTCGTTTTTTGTTAACACTGCTTTCTCATCCATGGATAGAGTGAGTACTCTTAAAATGTCAACTTTTTCATTATCATTAATATTATGTCAAACACAAAAGAATCAGAAGAATCTCTGGGTACAAGGAACAGAATAAGGAACCCGACACAGGCTTTCTCCATGCTGACTGACTTTTCTCCATGAGCCCTGGGGTCCTCGGATGTTTCCACTGGTCATGGCATCAGCCACAGAGAACAAGCCATCCAGGTAAGCCCACAGGAAAGCCCAGAATAGAAGAAGAGAAAAGTCCTGCAGGAGGGCAGGCCAGAGGGACAGCAGGAACTCTGAAGGTTTCCCAGGCAAACAGAGGTCATTTTCTAAACAAAGTAAAAAAGCAAGGTCATGTTTCTTGGCTCAGGAAGAAAGAGAATGTGTGATCCCTCCCTGCTATCTACCTCTGTTGAAACTCAAGAGAGAGAGCAAAGTGGGGAGGATCAGGGAGGAGTTAGGGGAGGGGAAAGCATGATCAAAATATATTGCATGAAAACTTTAATAGATAATGGCAAGAGAGTTTACTTATGAGGCCAAAAAATGGGGAAAAGAATATAGTAAAGCCAAGATGAGAGCATGTATTTACCTAACAATTTGAGAAGGTACAAAGAAGACAGAAGAGCAAAGAGGTATATGCACAGGGTGGAGTAAATGCCAAAATGCAACCCACACTTCAGGGGGACTGATCACCCATCCACGGAACACCCCCTCCCGGAAGTAACCACTTTCTCCAAGAAGCCCCTTGCTCTCCAGAAGTGTTGGCACACTAGGAAAGCAGAGGCAGGAGGATCTCTGTGAGTTTGAGGCCAGCCTGGTCCAATCGTGAGTTCCAAGATAGCTAAGGCTATATAATGAGATACCATCCCAATAAAAAAGCCGAAGGAGGAAGGAAAGAAGGCAGAGGGGAGGGGAATAGGGAGCAGAAGAGGGGGAAGACGAGGAGAAGGAGAGGGAAGCAGTTTCAGGTCCTTGCTTTGGGAATAACCACGGAACAGTTTATATACCATGACGCCAATTATTTTTAATAATACTGGAAATCTAACTAAGGAAAAAAAATTCACAAAGTCTCTCACCAAAATTTGTAAGCCAACTAAACACCCTCAGCAGAGGAATGGTTAAGCGGATGGTTGGTAGCACAGTCATCCAGTGAAATCCTATAAAGCAAGTTGGTCACAGCTTTCGTAATGCACGATATCAACAATAACTTCATTTTACTTGCCTGGTAGCAAAGAACCTACAAGTTCTATAGCCGCAGAGGATGGCTGCCTAGCTCACTTCGGTGTCTCCATCATCTGTATAGGCCCTAACAGGAGTATTTACCCCAAAGACGGTAGTGAGAGAGCATGAGGTCACCGAACAGTGGGTGAGTAGGAAGAACGTATTCCCCAGGCCAAGGTAGGGCACAGAAAGGGGATGTAGCAAAAGTAGACAGTTTCAGTTGTTTCTAAAAGATGAAGCATATTCATGAAAGTGGAGTATAAATTCGGAAGCCGTATCCAGCTGTGCCTGTCCAGATGTGGGCAGCTTGCTTATCCTGAAGAACTTCGTCTCCACCAGTTGAACAGTCTAGTTGGGGCTTGTAGAGAACGTCTGAGGTGGCCTCAGAACTCACAGCTTGGTTCTCCTGGGTTTTTTTGTTGTTGGTTTTGTTTTTTTGTTTTTTGTTTTTTGTTTTTTTTGTTGGTTTGTTTTTGTTTTTTTGTTTGTTTTGTTTTGTTTTTTGTTGTTGTTGGTTTTTTGTTTTTTATTTTTGTTTTTTTTTTTTGTTGTTTTTTTTTTTCCTAGTCACTTCCCTGGGAACTCATGGGCAGGCGAAAAGAAAGGAAAACTGCCTTCTTTGCACCTTCCCCCAAAGGAAACTGCTTCTGATTTTATGATTCACTACTAAGCGTCTTGTGCGTAAAGCTGTTTTGGTAAGATACATGGGATACAAGCTAGAGGGGCTAAAAACAGACTGCTGTGGAAAATGTTTAAATAAATGCATAGAGAATTAAAAAAAGTGGGCACAATCTATTGAGGACAGTGGTCGATCATAGGCCAGTAAGCAGAGATTTGAGCATGTTCCTGTTTGGACAATAAATTACCAGAACATCTACCTCATTTCTAACCATCACTCAACCACAAACATATACCAACACAGCGATCTATGTCTCTTTTATAAATATGGGTTGCATTGGCATGCATTCTGATGTACTTATCAGCTGAGGTCTGTAAGGCCAGTGACAGGCAAAGTGGTTCTTCGATGGGGTGTTGGCTTTGAGCTAACTATCCCATGGGGTGATAAAATTTATTGGGAGGTACAAGACCCTGACTTATCCGATAGGACTGTGCAAACATACCACAGCCCTTCCTTTCTCTGACAAACTAGCATGCCTTAGTATGTCCTACGAGGAGTTGAGTCAAAAGAGTTCCCACATAGCGTCAGGCCAGAGGACCAGATGGTCTACTCTGATGCTTCATATCCTAGCCTAGGGACTTCACAGCACTGTAAAGTCTCCCAGTATTTCTCTGAGATTTCAGTAGGAGTTGACTACAAGGTGTGGAAGGTTGGAGCTGCTCACTAAGCCTGGAGTCACTGTGGGGATATTTAATAAGAAGGCCACAGGGAGCTTATCCCTGCATGAGATGCTTTTCCCTCTCAGACCTATACTGAGAACACAGACTTTCCCCTTCTGTCTCTACTAAGAAAAGATGAGCACGTGTCTATCTCAATTTTTGCTCTGACGTTGTACTTTTGGGGTCTGTTGCAACAGGAGTAATGCTTAAAATGAAAGCCTTACATGTCCCCGTATTAGAGAAACCACTTGTAAGGGGTTTGAAATATACCCCTCCCCTGTATTTCTACTCATTGCCCTCTTGTCACTAACAAAATATCTAGGAGCCTCCTTCCATGGACAAGCTCAGAGAGGTTAATATTTCCATACCAAACCTTTTCTCTTCAAACCAAATGAACCTCATTCTTTCACTGGTTTTTCTACATCCAAGAACTTAAGAGCTCTTAATAGGCTACAGTTCACAGAAATAATTTTTTTCTTACACCCAGTAATACAAGTTCATTGTTAGTGATCTACTCATGCTCATGTCAATTACTAGTCTATTTTTCTCACAAGAATGTACATCCCAGGTTTAACAGATAGATATGATTCTATAGATAGATAAGGTAAAATAGATATGCCCTTCAAAAACCTCAGAGACATACAGAATATGGCATTAAAAGATTTTTATTATTATTATTATTATTATTATTATTATTATTATTATTATTATTATTATTTTAAGGATTCTTTGACAATAAGACAGGCTAACTCCTGGCAACATCTCAAAGAGGATGATGAGCATCAGTGAACCTCCTTATGAACATGGCTTCAAATGTGGCAAACCAGTCACTGGGCAAAATGTCCTCATTTCAGCCACCGACAGAATTCTGCCTAAAAATGGGCAAGCTTGGATGAAGGCAGAGTCGACAGTCAAATTCTGCCAAGACAGGGTAAGCAAGTCCTCAATAGTTCCTGCGTCACAAATATGTCTGTCTGATATATTGGGCCAGAAGGCTGAAGATGATGCGCCAACGTTATAGAGAGTTGTGGGTGACTGCTCAGGTAGCAAACTGTCTCTCTTTTTCTCCCCACCCCCCCCCCCCATTTTGGAAGCTGCTATCCTGCACTTTCTGTTTACACAGAAATAAGTTTTTTTTTTTTAAACATTTGTTGAGGTATTACTCTCTGACAGTTACTGTTCTAATTAGTTTTTGGAAATGAATTGGTTTGATTTTTGTGGAAACCCTATAATAGGCATATTTTACCTTCACCTTGAAAATGAGGGAACTGAGCCAGGAGGTTGGACAGCTGGCTTATGCCCATCTCAGTTACAGGCTGAACAACTGAGTTTTGGCTCTAAACAGTAAACACTTTAACTTGGTTCTAGTCCTGTGGTGAGGGGTGGGAGATGTCATCCCTATTTTCCTGCTCCTCTTAAAAGCACCTCATATATTCTTCTTATAGTGACCCCGGTCAAAACTCACTGGTCCACTAGCTTGGACTCTGTTGCCATCATTATTTTGGTCTGTTGTGGAGGTGTGTTGTCTGTCCCCAGGAAAAGTCTTTCACACAACACATGCTGTTGCTGACAGTTTCAAGCTCAAAGCTTAAGCCACTGTACATCTAACGAAATACTAGAACCTAGAAGATAATAGATCTCTGCTAAAAAAAAAAGAAAAGGTACCATGGTCAAATGTTTTTAAGAAGTAAAAAGTGTGACAGTGTTGACTAGGTCTTCGCACTGCAGGCTTCCCAGCCCTTTGTGTGTCTGTGTGCACTAAGGCTCTCCAAAATCCAGAGATAGAAGGGCTTTCTCTCTTCTAACAATATACAATTTGCTGCAATTTTTTTTTTAAATGAAATATCCCCTTAATGTACTTGAGATCCTTTCATTTGTGTCGTCATTTGCTCCTTCTGATTTCACTTTTTATGTCCAGAAACTCTGCCACAGCACAAAGGTATATACATAAAAGATACAAGCTCAGGGGCTGGAGAGATGGCTCAGTGGTTAAGAGCACCGCCTGCTCTTCCAGAGCTCCTGAGTTCAATTCCCAGCAACCACATGGTGCCTCAAAACCATTTATAATGTGATCTAATGCCCTCTTCTGCAGATAAAGCACTCATATACAATAAATAAATCTTTGTTTAAAAAGATACAAGTTCACACCCGCCCTCTGACCTCAGCTCCTTCCTCCTCTCCCTCATCAGCCAAGCTCGTTTTTGTTTGACAGAAGTGTGGGTGTCACAGAGAGATCATGGGCTTGGAAGTCTGAGACCCAGGATTCACACCCACCTCCACCTACACATCCCCTGTGTGATCGAGTGAATTACTCGGCCTCTCGCGAAGCCTCAGTTCCCTCACCTGTACAATAAAAGAATGACATTCATCCCTGCACTGCATGGAACATGAAATCAAGAACCTTTCATGTCTGGCTTACATGTGTGGTGCCATGAGCAAAAGAATTTGCTTTCTCCCTTAACTCACTACTTCGAGGGACTGTAATTTAACTATATGCTTTTGTCAGATTTTTTAAAAAAAATCTGTACTAGGATGGAGCGTGGGTGTTCCATGGTAACTGCTGAAGGTGTTTGCGGCGGGGGAGGGGCGATCAATACGTACTAACAACAACCTTCCACCAACCAATCACCACTTTGAGCTCCATATCATCCTCTGCAGGATGGGTACAGTGACGTCCCCAGGGAATTGAGATTTGGATAATGCATCAAAAAATCCACCCAGAGTGCGCGCGCGCGCACACACACACACACACACACACACACACACACACACACACATGCACACATACACGCACGCACACACATGCGCACGCAAGCACGGGTGCACGCCAGGTTCTTTCCATCTAGTTCTGTTAATTTGTTGCTTGTGGTTTATTTATTAGATAGTAAACAGCCTCTTCATTTATTATTATTTAATCCATTAACTCTGACTAGGTCCCAAGGGGAAACTGCTCAAGAAGAACACGTGACTGTCTAACACAAAGGCTAAGTAGGTGCACTGGAGTAATTTATAGAAGCGTCCTTTTCAGGAGCAGTTCGTCTGCTGGCTCTTGGGCATTCACCTGCCCCCAGCAACCACCACCACTTTAGAAAATCAGGTTTTACATTTTAAGTACACTACACTTTTCTAGAGCAATTTCAGATGTTCAAAGTGGGCTAATAGGGCTGTGCAACACTGGCATGTGCAACACTCTAGATTTCACACCTTGCACCAGGCCGTTGTTATTGATAATTCATTAACTTGTATCAAATATCGTTTGCTCACAATGATGGCTAATCTTCATTATCAGACTAATTGTATTTATATCACTCAGAGGACAGACATCTGGCTGTGTTTGTGAAGGTACGTCAGCAAGTCATAGGCTCAGGGGTGGAGGTGGAGGGGAAACCTGCTACTGTTCTTCAGCTAAATTGACATAATATTAAACTAACTGCCTATCACTTTATCGTTGTTAATACCCATAGATCAATACACCTCTCAACCCTCATCAGAGAAGCTTCTGTTTTGTGGTAGATGCTGATTAACAGAGACCCACCACTGGTCAAGGTGCAGAGAATAAGAGGCTAGAATGCTCAGCCTAAATGAGGTAACTGTATCACACTGCCCCTTCCGTGGCTCAGCAGTCACTGCAGAAGGAATGAGAAAACTGTAAGAGACAAAGGTAATGGATGGACTAAAATGGAACAGTGTTTTCCAGACATAGCCATGCAGTTATGCATATGAAGCCAAAACAGTTGTGATAGTAGGCGCAAGACCTGGGCAAGCCCAAGCCAGACAAAATAACAGCAAAAAAGGGGAGGTAGACCAGAAGTCCCACCCTGATCTGAGGATGCTGGGAGAAGAGGGAGAGTTGGGTTTTTTAAGGGTACAGCCCTGGTAGGTCAAAAAAGTGGGTGGTAAGGGTAAAGAAAGGAGTGTAGAATTAAGTGAAGTACGAAAAAGGGTGAATATGATCAAAATTCTTCACAGGAAGCTAAGTCCAGTGGCACGTGCCTTGTAATCCCAGCACTCTAGTAGGCAGAGGCAGGCAGATCTCTGTGAGTTTGAGGCCAGTCTGGTCTACAAAGCGAGTCCATGACAGCCAAGGCTGCATAGCGAGACCCTGTCTCAAAAAACAACAACAACAAAATACTTTACATGGAATTCTCAAAGAATTAACAAGAAAGAAATTATACATAATATATGTATATATGTGTGTGTATATATGTACACACACACACACACACACACAGAGCAAGGTTCTGACTATGCCATTGCCAAGACACACAAGAACACGGCACTTACCTCAAATAAGCGCAGGACCTTGGCTAGAGCTCCCACTTCCTCTTTGAGTGAGAATATCAGTGATACGGCACCATTTTGATTGGAGTTGTCTTCAATATAACTTGTTTCCTGCATAGTTAGATCACTTCATTAAAATGTTTTCACAGCCTGGCAACTACTCCCTTAAAATGTGCAAAGAAGACGCAAGCATAAACTTTCTCTTCTTCTTAAGCCTTGGAACACAGTGAGCTATGTGTATTCTACACAGAGGGCAGTGTGGTCAGAAATAAGTAAGTTGAGGACAATGACAGAATGAATGCCACTCCTGGGTTGGCTTTCAATTTTTAGAAGCTTAAATTACTCATTGATGTCACTAGTCACTGGCAAAAGTCCATATATTTTAATGGGTACCCACCTAGTACCAGACCCTACCCTGTATCTTTGAGAGATATAAATCTGAATTATGATAAATATACCCATTCTTTTAGGTCCAAAATTCAGAGTAGCAGACACAAGAAGCCAGGAGATTCTCAGAGGATGATCAGGTAGGAGAGGGGGGAGAATCTCTATAAAAACAAAACAAAACAAAACAAAACAAAAACACCAGGAAACACAGTGTGGAGGGGGAAAACATTAAAAATGGGACATTTTTCATCTGTGGGCCCAAGACTTGGGTGTTCTCCTCACTCATCCATTTACCACCTAAACCATTTTGAGCAGATCCCTTTGCCTTGCTTCCTTACCTACAAAATAATAGTAAGACTAAGCACTGACCGATTAACATCCAAGTGTTAAAAAAAAAAAAAAACATAACTTTAAGTAGGATATTAGAGTTTTATGTAAAATGATGACAATATCATTGCACATACGTCAGTGGCCTTTTGGGTTTTGGCAAGAAGCATCAAGCTGTCCCATGTGCAGGGATCTGTGCTAGGTCACTGCTGAAACCAGAATAGATAGATAGATAGATAGATAGATAGATAGATAGATAGATAGATAGAAGGGTACTGAGCTATGAGATGACGGGTGCCTTCAAGGAAGGAACCAGCGAGGCTGCAGTAAGTGCGGCATTCTAGGGTTTGCCAAGACATTTTTTTTAAGTTTTAAATGATTATACAAGGCTCTGAGTGTGCCCGCCAGCACACAGAACATCCCTAAAGAGGAGAAGGAAAGTGAAGAGCAATTATTCTCTCTCGTAAGCAAGTTAATTAAGGTAACGATGTGGATAATCCATCCTCTCAGAGACAGAAGGCAGTGGTGCAGAGATTCTTGTCAGCGATTCAGAAAAATCAGCTTGTCAACACTGGAGACTCTTAGGACAAAAGATCTGTAGCTTCAGAATCTTATATGAAGCTGGAAGTATCAAATCTGTCAGTAAGTTCATTTACAGGATGCTCCAAATAAATTAAAGGATTGTCTTACTATGTGTCCCTACCTGGACCATGTTGTCCTTTATCTTCTAAAAAATAATAATGTATTGGCACTGGAGAGATGGCTCAGTGGCTAAGAGTATCTATTGCTCTTACAAAAGACCCGGGTTCAATTTCTGATATCTACATGGTGGCTTGCAACCACCTCTAACTCCAGTTCCAAGGGATCTAAAGCCTCTGAACTCAGGCACACGTGCACGTAAAATAAATAAATATTTTAAAAGAAAAAAATCGTATTACTTAAAAAAATATTTTAATACTCCATGTCCAGAACTTGATTTGGGCCATCTCATTTAACTTTGAAAACAGCCCAGGAAATAGGTTTCATTGTACACCAAGTCCCCCCCCTCCCCCTTTCACTGATGGCAAAGATTCAGGCTTAGAGAGGCTAACTAGGGCTATGGAGATAGCTCAGCTATATAATTTTTAATCCCAGGGCTGGAGAGATGGGGCCAGCTGGATCCCTGGAGCTTCCTGGCCAGCCAGGCCAGCTGTGTGGCAAGTTCCAGGACAGTGAGACACCTGTCTTGATAAATAAGGTAGAAGATGCCCAAGAAATAATTCTCAAAGTCGTCCATTGGCTCATACACACTTGTACAAACTGCAATCACATACATGAATTCTCTCTCCCTTAAAGCCATCAAACAAGCACAGATGAGCCTGGATTCAGTCTCCTCTCCCAGCAGAGAGCACTGAGCCTCTAGTCTGTTTAGTTTCCTTGAGACAACAACAAAGGGCTTCCCTGTTTCTAGGTCACTTTTCTCCTGTTGCCCTCCACAAAAAGTGAGACATTCTTCATACATGTGCCACCTTCTGAGTTCACATATTTACAGGAAGCAAATGAGGGTCTTTCATGCTCAATGCTTATTATCATTGGCAGCAGTCCATAGTCTACCTGGAAGAGACCACTCGGTCCTCACAAAGGCTGTGGGGGTGGTACTGCTGCTGCTGCTGCTGTTTAGAAAATGAAGACCGAGTGAACAAGGTCGAGTGGGTTGTTCTAGGCAATCCGGCCAACATGTAACAAGCCTCTGGAGCAAGTGACACAATAGCTCCTTCTTTTCAAAGCATGAAGCAAGGAAGCTCCCTGTTTGTGAGATGCTGTAGACCCTGGTGGATCTGAATTCCAGGCTCACTGAGCCACTCCCGGGCCATTGAGCAAATCTCTTTCTTAATGTATTTTTATTGGCTTGGATATGGATGAACTTGTAAGAAAAAAAAAATAGCTCTAAAACTGTTTAGGAAGAAACCATGCAGGGAAAAGAACTAGGAACCAGAGAGTGGGGGAACTTTGATCATTGAGCAAATGCATTCAGCAACAAACACAGGCTGTTCTCTTTAGCTGTGCGGCAAACGCAAATGCTTCTCCTATCTTCGGAAATAATTACATTTCACATTTACAAGCAATATGCTCTTTCAAAAATGTTTTTAAGGCCAATACTGGTGATCTGGTGCCTCCAGGAGATGTATGCCTTTATACATGTGGTCACAACTCCCTTGCATACGTCTATACTGAAGAACTATTAAAAAGCAAGATGCCTCTGCATGGCAGGATTTAGATACACATCTCTACATTTTAGCATTTTCCCACAGGAGGAAGTGTTACAGGAAAGCGATGTGCTTGCTCAGTGGTAGGAAGCAGGTTGGATTTCAATGCTGGCCACCCTGTCCCTCCTGTTGGCTAGTTAGCTCTGAGCTCCTCATTGTTCTCCTGTTTGTTAACTCTGAGCTCCTCACCGATCCATCAACTCTGCCTGAGATTTCTTAGCACTTGTCTCTGTAAAAGACTACAGTCTGCTTTTATTCCGTTAATCCCTTTATCATTTATCTCCTGAACTAAAGTAGTTTCACCAGAGTAAAACACTGCCATGCTGGGCACACAGTAGGTGCTTTTTGATCCGTTGGGTGAACCAAGGTGCTAAATCATTCACGCCCACAGGATGGTTATATGGGTACAGCCTTGACATGTTATATGCCTTCTGCAAACGGTGGCTCCTTCCCTCAGTGTCTCTCTTATTAGCATTCAATCAAATACGTGTTGTCTCTATGGCTTAGGAGTTTTTAGGTGATGCAAACAGGCCTGGCAAGACAGTTCAGTGATCAAGCCTGAAAACTTGAATCCAATACCCAGGAGCCAACCAGTTGAAAGGAGGAGGCTCACTCTCCAAGTTGCCCTCTGACCTCCACACATGCCATGGCACATACCCCCACCTCCTTCCACACATCATTTTAAAACGTAAGAACACATAAATGTGTCTCTTCTGCAGACAGACAGAGCTAGAAGGCACTCTATATTCTAGTGCATTCTAGCATCCCATCTCAGTTCCTTAGTCACTAAGCAACCTCCTCACATCAGCCAGGTACACCTCTCTCTGTCTCTGTCTCTGTCTCTCTGTCTCTGTCTGTCTGTCTGTCTGTCTGTCTCTCTCTCTCTCTCTCTCTCTCTCTCTCTCTCTCTCTCTCTCTCTCTCTGTGTGTGTGTGTGTGTGTGTGTGTGTGTCAGATTTCCCACGAGCAAGCTACATCAGGCACAGCATCTGCCTTTTGTCTGTCTTTCCTGCTCACATTCTGTTGAACAAACAAATCAGCTTTGGCCAAACGCACACTGACAGTTTCAAATGTTGTAGAAACTGTAGTAAGAAACTTATAGACGTTTTTAAAATTTTCCATCTTAAGCCTAGACTATGGATGGGAGTGGAGGCGGTGTGATTCTTATTTTTCAAAGGAAAATGTTCTGCTTCTGATGCTGAGACTGTCCCAGGCAGGGCATGTTTGGACTCTCTTCAAGTGCTCCTGTTATTGGTAGGGACAATCTATGGATTCACAAATACCTAAATGTTTTATAAATAAAGCTGTAAGCGCCTCCCCTAGGTCCCCACCCCAGAGATCACTGGCTTAAGCTCCCCAGATGGCCAAGGGTCTATGCTGCCAGCAACAGAGAAACCTAGAATAGGTTAGAGCCAGGATCTATGGACCGACCTGCCTGCCCCTCATGCCAAACTTCTTCAACACCGGAGCCTCTGACTCCAGGCACCCCTTAGCCGCCAAGCCTGTCAGAAGAGGTGCTTAAAGAGGCATCTCCCTAGTCCAGGGTGTGCTGCCAACTACAGATTTCGGCCGACTGTCTAGTTATTGTGACTTTGACATCTCCTCTCTCCTGATGTGCTGAACTGCTGAGCTCTCCAGAGACTGTGGCTTTCTCTAGGAATGCATGCAGCAGCTGCCTGCACACCCATGTTCCCTCCAGGGTCTGAGTCTCAGTGTACAAACCATGATGACCAACCCAGGGTAAGAACATACATCCCAGCAAAGACTGTGTTCTGAGAGAGCTCTCTGGAGAGGACAGCAGACTCTTGAGAGGGTGGACGATTTCCACCTCTAGCATGATCCTCAAGGCACGTTCAGGCTCAGGGAAAACCCCTGTTCATCTTCCTCTCTGCTTATCTCCTCCCTCCTTACATCTGAGCAAGGCCCCCAAATTCTCTTCGTGCTAGGTCATCTCCCGGGAGTTAAGGAAGGACAGTTCCTTACACTCTTGCCGTTTCTGTACCCGGAAGAAAGGATTGTAGAAATATCACCAAAGAGATGTGGTTGGACTCCTACCCCAGGATGGATACAGAAGATAAAGCAGAGAGCAGAAGAGGGAGTCAACGAGTTGTCCAAAGACACACAGGTGTTGGTAGCAGCTCTGATCCCCAACTTCTGCATCTTCAAAGGACAGATGTCCCTCTACTTGTTAAGGACAGTCTCTCCAGGCATGATGGTGCACGCCTGTAATCCCAGCACTTGGGGGAACGCAGAGGCAGGCAGATCTCTGTGAATTCGAGGCCAGCCTGGCTGAAATCAACCAGGACTCTGAAAGTCTGGTCACACCCACACCCTCTAAACGCAACAAAAAATGTAAAAAGGCGGTGGTGGCGGGGGGGGGGGGGGGGGGGGGGGGGCGGGGGGGGGGGGGGGGGGTAGAACAGTGCCATTAGTAGACTTCCTGAGCATTTTCGTCATCTCTAAATAAATTAATATTTCTTAGGAGACTAGGAAATACCAGTATTTCCCAGACTTCTTTCCCATCTGGGGTTGGGGGGTAATTCTCTCCCAGCAGTGGAAGCCCACCAGGCTTACCTGCCCAAAGTCTGAGAATTTTCTGCTCAGGAGTCGGTTCTCCGGGATCACAGCTGCCATGCCTGTGAGTGAGGTCTCTAGCTCTTTGGCAGCAGGTTCGGAAAGGCTTGTACTCAGGACGTGGGGCTGATGGTTTTAACCTGGCTCTCGGGGCGCGGGGAGCGGGGGGGGGGGGGGGGGGGGGGGCGGGGCGGGGGGCGGGAGAGGAGCGGTTTCAAAGGCTGTCGCTTACTGTAGTACCTACAAGGTCACTCTTCCAGTGGGTGTTGCTGACATAGCAGTAGATAGGCAAGAGCAGCCCATGTCCAACTCCAGGTCACCAGGCCTGGGAGGTGTATCAGAAGGCGTGGCAGTCACGGCAGGGCTCATTTGGCAGACTGCCCTGGACAAGAATAACGGCAAAGATCCCAGAACACCTACATCCTGGAGCTCAGGCAGGCTTGGCATTACTGAGACACTGCAGTGCCTGGAGTGTGGGGTTTCTGTAACTAGAGGAAATGAGAGACGATCTGCTGATAATAATTAAGGATAATTGTTCCCTGAAAGCACAGATATAGAGGCAGGATCCTAATTTAAACACTCACCGCCTTCAACTCACCTCCTGTTAGCAGCCAAACAAGTCTATCTCCTTGCCATACTTTTCTTTAGAAAAACCACACGAGTTGACACTGTGAGGCTGAGTGTGAGCAAAAAGCAGGAGGTATCTGGGCTGGAATCCAGCCAGTTCTTTAGGTGCTTATATAACAGCTGGGGGACTCTGCAAAGACGACAGAAGAGCCACCTTGCTAAGATATTTCAAGCACATGAATAAGGCACATGAGGCGGTGCGCTGGACACTCATTCGGTACGGCTCTTGCCACAGGGTGTGCTGGATAAGTGGAAGATAATGCTTAAAAGTCTGTATTCCCCCCCCCCCAAATGTGATACCAGACAGTTATTGAGTATTTGTTCTATGTGCCTGTTGGTGTCCTAGGCACCGGGACTGCAGCAGGAGCAAATAACCTCCCGGCCAGCAGTGAATCATTCTAGTGGTCAGACAAAATAATCAAGTTCAGACTGAGCTAAGCCGGGGGTGGGGGGTGGGGGGGAAGAAAATGGAAGTCTGAGCTAGGGGTGAGCTGGGTACTAGGTACTGGGGGGTGATCTCAGGTGGACATGAAGACAGCGTGTCAGGACCCCATTTTCCAGAGGAGAAAACTGAAGATAGATATTCACTGCTAGAAGGGAAAGCACCCCCATATAAACAATGGGAGGGTCAGTTTTAGAAAGATTGAGAAGTCGGGGCCATCAAGGGATTCAAAGCCTGCTTAATATTTACCCAGGCAAAGGTAATGGGCCGTGAGGAAACAGACCAATAATAGAAGGTGCTCGGAGTCCACCCCATCCCCTCCCACAATTCTTTGACCTAATAACCAAGTATCTGCCAAAAAAAAAAAAAAAAAAAAAAAAGAAGAAGAAGAAGAAGAAGAACAGCATTTCAAGCTTGAGATTCAAAACAAGTGGATTAATTCCTCATTGGACAGACAGCAATTGGCACCCATGCCTCAGTTTCTCTGTCTTCAAAATGGAGGTCTAGGGCTATTATTAGTTAGGATTCCTTGAACCTCCATAGGGCGACAGATTTTCTCCTGAATCCCAAGGCTGTCAATATTATAAGAATAAGTTCTGTCCAAAAGATGTCTTTGGGTGTCTGATCAATCTTCCCTCTGACAAGTGGCAAGGCCACATGCCTGGCATTCGCCCTCTCTGTCTAGTGGTTCTCAGCCCGTGGGTCTCGAGCCTCTAATCTCCAAAACCATTTACGTTGCGATCCGTCACAGTAGCAAGTTTACAATTATGGAGTAGCGACGAAAATAATTTTACGGCTAGGGGTCTCCACAACCTGACGCCCTGTATTAATTAATAGAGGGTTGCAGGGTTAGGAAGGTTGAGACCCACTGGTCTAGCGGTTGTAGATGTGAAATAGGGTGTGTCCTTCAGCTCAGGACTGTCTAAGAAATGCCAGTGTGCCACAGAGGGCAGTGCCATCAAAAGGACCTCCCAGGCGGACATGGGACAATGAATGAAGCAGTGGTGATGGCAGCCTCATCAGCAGGCACACTGTGTGCTAAACACCAAGTGATGGCAGCCTCATCTGCAGGCACACTGTGTGCTAGACACCAAGCCAACCTCTTCACACGCAGGACTTCATTCCTTCCTCTCATCAGTCTCACAGACAACTTTTTCTTCTTTGTATAAACAAAAGCAGTGGCTGCCCAGGACATTTAAATCCACATCTGGAATTCAAACAATGTTTGATTCAAGCCCAACGCCTCTCCTTGTTGAAATAAACACTTAAAAAAAAAAAAAAAAGGATAACACAGTGGTGACCCATCTCTTTTCTTTGAACACCAGCTAAAACGCAGAATTCTAATCGTTTTTTACGTTTTAAAACTTGCCCCAAGTATAGATTTAAAAAAAAAAAAAAAGTATACTTCATTGCTCTCCTGAAAAAAAAAGAATGCTAATAGTTTGCTTTAAAAGTAAAAGTAAATAATAAAGCCCCCCGGTGGGCTGGGATGTGGCTTTAGTAGTTTGTGTACTAGCCTAGCATGCTGAAAGTCCTAGGCTTGATCCCCAGAACTTCTGAGAACTAGGTTTGGTGGTGCATGCCTGTAATCTCAGCGCTTTGGAAAGTAAAGGCAGTAAGATCAGAAACTCAAGAATATTCTTGGCTGTTGAAGTAAGTTCAAGCCCAGCCTGGGCTACACGAAAACAGGTCTCGCAAAACAAACAAACAAAAAATTTTACTTGAGCAAAAAAGATGGACTGCATTTATCTATGGACCGACACAAGAACGGATGCCATAGGACATTACTTAGTGAAATAAATTTTGTAGACGGTGGAATGTGTGTTGTAACTCACAAGGGCAGTGGTGGGTGATAAGAAAATCCGGGGGGGGGCAGGGGGGAGTGCAGATCTCGAAGTGTTCATAAAGATGTTCCCTAGACCACTGGGGCACGTTAATGGATGTGCAGAAGTGAGCACCATGTAGTGAGGTGAGCAGCTAGCTCTGTGCTTGGCCGTCTTGGAGCTGACTTAACTGATTTAAAAGTTGAAGATTTCCCAACCATTGCTGCTTTATCGGCTCCTTTCTACTGAACTCCGTGCACACAGGGCTGAGTTAATCATAATCCACGAGTTCATGGCACACAACCAAAACCTACGAGGCTCTTTACTTACCTGATTTGTTCATTCTTTTTTATCTTGATTACTCAAGACAAAACAATGCCCCGGGGCACCTTCACTGCTGGGTTTGTTGTCAGATGCACACCTGTGTGTACAGTAGTGTGTCTTCCCGATATGCAATGCTGTTCCGTAGATTGTAGCATATAGATGTACCATAGAGTTCAGATTCTGCTCTGAAAACACAGGCATGCCCTGGGATGTGGACACGGCTCTCTGATGATCTGTTTTAGTGTGAAATATCCTCTGTGTGTAACCACTACTGTTGCTGCTGGACGCAGGTTTCTGATGTTGTAACCTGTATTGACTTTGCAAAATTCTTCTGACTGTAGAGTGAAGTTCATCCGTTTCCATCACAAAACGTTGAATTGAACAAGTAACTTTTAGATTTTACTAAGAAAAGCACGTGATCTGTTTCCATTTAGTCCATTAATGTGGCTAAACATTAATAAGATAACATGTAGGATTATAGGCATAGAATTTTCAGATATGAACCTGTTTTCATTCTAGAGTAGCCTTTGTTCATGGTTTGTTAATTTTAATGCTTTATTACATATGGTTCATTCATATATGTATTAATTTTCTTACGTTCATTTGTGTATGTTTGTGATCATATGTGTACCATGTCACATGTGTAGAGACCAGTGAACACCTTGCAGAGTCTATATTTTCATTCGAACATTGTAGGGTGCAGAGGACAACCTCAAGTCATCAGGCTTGGGGTCAAGAGCCTTTCCTTTACCCGGTGGTAAAACCATCTCATTGGTTCATTATTAGTTCACATCTCATGGAGGGTTTTTCTACCAACGTTTGTGGGAAAAGTGAAACTTTCACCTTCTTGCTTGTATGTAATCTTATTTTGAAATAAGAATTATAAGTTCTTTCTGTAAGACCTTGCACAGCATTCTCTGTCTTTATAGTTTTGCTCAGCATTTATAGAAAGTAGAAGGTATTTGCTTCTTGGCAATTTTGTAGGCCTACACACACACACACACACACACACACACACACACACACACACACACACACACACACACACACACATATACTGGGCCTGAAATAAATGGGTGGGAGAGGGGTGTTCAGGGAAAAGTTCAAGGTTACATTTGTTTTTTCAGCTTTATAGTCCCATTTCTGCAGTCTACTTAATCTACTTTTATATTTTTCTAGAAATGAATGGAGCTTCTTAAGGGCACTACAAAATAAACATATTACTGTTCATAACATTATTTTCCTATTTATCTGTACTTATTTCCATCTTTTTTTTCTGTGCTTCATTATTTGTTGTTTTGTTGGGGGGGTGCGTGTGCACACCACGTGTTTGTGTGTGCGTGGAGGCTGACCTTAGGCGTCTTTCTTCTAAGGCGACACCCGCCTGTCTTTTGATAAGAGGTCTCTCAGCATCCTAAGATCTCTGACTAGGCTTGGCTGGTGGTCTCTACCTCCCCAGTACTGGGGTTTCTGACACACGCCACCTGCCATGGTGCCTCTCTGCTTGCATGGATTCTGAGGGTCGAACTTTGGTCTTCTTGGTTGCACGGCGAGCACTTTTCAGACTGGCCTACCTCCCAAGTCTTGTGTTTTATTTATTTGCATCTTCTCTCCTCTTGCCTGATGTTTGTGCACGAAGAGTGGACATTTTCTAACACCAGTCTCCTCTGTGTTGCCCTCTCTCTCATTGTTTGCACCCTGCTTCCTCTTCCTCTCTCCTTCTTGAGCTTGCTGTGTGAGTCTTTTCCCATCTTCTTGGGTTGACCACTAATCTGTTTTCAGTCATCTGTGTTTCCTAATAAGTAAGTTTAAAGTGAAACCTTTCTAAGTACTATTGTAGTTCAGTTCCATTAATTTCATACATGTGTTTTATTCCTGCTTCAGCAGAAGGTTTTGAATATAGTCTTCTCAGTAAGCTAGAGGTTTTAAAGGGTATGTTATTTATATCCCAGGTACTTGGGCTACTCTCAGCTTTCCTCTTTATCTCTAATTGGCTTCTACCAATTTATTGTCCATTGGCAAAATGTGAGTCTTTTTCCCTAAACCTATTCTAATACAATGTGAGGTGGGATGTGACCCTGGTGATGAATACCAGCAGGTCCAAACTCAAAGAAGGACCAAGCATCAATTGAGTAAAGCTGATGGAGATCCTTAGGCATTTTATTTCTCACAGAAAGAGGCCCTTCACATTGTCTGGGACAAGCCTGCTGTCTTCACCAGGTCAGCTCCCCTCAGAGACAACAACACCTGAGTGAAGGTCAGTCCTCATGACAGCTCTCATTCCTGCTTTACCCCCAGACTAATGGATAGGACACCAAAGGAATTCTGGGAAGAACCTTGCCTGGATGCCAGATGCAAATGCCTGGAGCAGACATAACACATTAATATCGTGTGTGTGTGTGTGTGTGTGCTGCACACTTATAGGATATACCATAGCTTCTCCTCTCCTCACGTCCAAGTGAACTCCCCCCTTACTATGTTCAGTGTCTGCAGGATGTGTGTAAAACTGCTCAAAAGAGTAGCCATTATGACTTTATTGCACAGGATCAAGACAAACATTACACATGTGGATGAGTAGCCTTTAGCCATTCAGAAGAATTTAGTAACTTTTTTACTTTGGTTGGTTTTTTTTGTTTTGTTTTGTCTTGTTTTTAAGACTGGGTTTCTCCACTCCTTCATTGCTGGTGGGAATGCAAACTAGTACAACCACTTTGGAAATCTATCTGGCGCTTTCTCAGAAAAATGGGAATAGGGCTTCCTCAAGACCCAGCTCTTCCACTCCTTGGAATATACCCAGAAGATGCACTACCACACAACAGGGACATATGCTCAACCATGTTCATAGCTGCCTTATTCATAATAGCCAGAACATGGAAACAGCCTAAGTGTCCCTCAGTAGAAGAATGGATAAAGAAACTGTGGTACGTTTACACTATGGAATACTACTCAGCTATTAAAAACAAGGAATTTCCGAAATTTGTGGACAAATGGATTGAACTAGAAATTATCATAATGAGTGAGTTCACCCAGAAACAAAAAGAGTTAAATGGTATATACTAACTGATATTGAAACACTAGTCCAAGGAGTACATCCCCATTAAAAACTTTACCTACCAGGAAAGTGGGTCAGAGGGGAGGACATCCTATTGAGACTTTAGGTGTGAGAAACCTGGGAGAATGAGGAAATAGAAGGATCCAGAGGGTCCTGGAAAACTACAGGCAAGTCTGGGCCCTGGGGTCCTCCTCAAACTATGGCACCAGCCAAGGAAAATATAGGCAGTAACTTCGAATCCCTACCCAGACTAGCCGACGGACAGGACATTCTCCACTGTTAAGTGGAGAAGGAGATCTGACTTTCACACAAACTCTAGTGCCCCATATTTGACCATGTCCCTTGGATGGGGACACCTGGTGGCACACAGAGGAAGGATAATAGGTCACCAAGAAGAGACTCGATACCCTATGAGCATATACAGGGAGAGGAGGTCCCCCTCAGTCACAGACATAGGGGAGGGGAGTAGGGGGAAGTGGGAGGGAGGGAGGAATAGGAGGATACAAGGGATGGGATAACAATTGAGATGTAATTTGAATAAATTAATAATTAAAAAAAGGAAAAAAAGAACTGGGTTTCTCTGTGTAGCCTTGGCTATCCTGGACTCGCTTTGTAGACCAGACTGGCCTTCAACTCACATCAATACACCTGCCTCTGCCTCCCAACTACTGGGATTAAAGGTGTGCACCACCACCCCTGGCTGAATTTACTAACTTTTATATTCTGTATCAATTAAAAAAGGGAAGAGACATATGAATTCTTAGAAGAATTTAGACAGTAAATTACCTCACAATAAAACCAATTAGTAAATCAAGTGTGTTTGGGTAAAGGTAATCAATTAACAGCTCTTGCCATGCTTCATGCATTATGAGTTTAAATGATAACTTTTATTTTAAGAAATGCTTTCATATATTTAAACATACTGCTTGTGGTACTGGCAGTTGGATTTTGGATCTTGTACATGCTGTGGAAATGCTCTACCACTGAGCAACATCCTTGCTTCTGTAAATATAATTTGTTTTCAGTTTACCATAAAAAATTTTTTTAAAAAGATTTTTTAAAAATTATCAGGCAACATGTTCATAGCAGCCTTATTCATAATAGCCAGAACATGGAAACAGCCTAAGTGTCCCTCAGTAGAAGAGTGGATAAAGAAACTGTGGTACATATACACTATGGAATACTACTCAGCTATTAAAAACAAGGAATTCCCGAAATTTGTGGATAAATGGATTGAGCTAGAAATGATCATAATGAGTGAGCTAACCCAGAAGCAGAAAGAATCAAATGGTATATACTCACTTATATCTGCATACTAGCCCAAGGGACATGTCCCACGAAAGCCTTCACTTACCAGGAAACTGGGACAGAGGGGAGGGCATCCTATTGGGACTCTAAATGAGAGACACATGGGAGAATAGCAAAATAAAAGGATACAGAGGGTCCTAGAAATCTACAAGTTGAACAATATGATAGGCAGATTTGGGCCCAGGGGTCCCGCTCAAACTAAGGCACCAGCCAAGGACAAAACAGGAGGTAAACTTTAAACCCCTTCCCAGATCTAGCCAATGGTCAGAATATTCTCCACAGTTGAGTGGAGAGTGTGATATGACTTTCTCACGTACTCTGGTGCCTCACATTTGACCATGTCCCCTGGAGGGGGAGACCTGGTGGCACTCAGAGGAAGGACAGCTGGTAGCCAAGAAGAGACTTGATACCCTATGAGAATATACAGGGGGAGGTAATCCCCCTCAGGAACAGTCATAGGGGAGGGGAATAACGGGAAAATGGGGGGGGGGAGGAATGGGAGGATACAAGGGATGGGATAAACATTGAGATGTAACAAGAATAAATTAATAAAAAAAAAAAAAAGGAAAAAAAATTATCAGGCAAGATAAAGGCCAAAGTTTTGTATCTAACCAGAACCCACTTCCATATCTAGGTGCACCAAGGCAGAAAAGAAACTTCACAACTGCAACATGGCATTGGATGCTTTCTTTCTTTCTTTCTTTCTTTTTTTTTTTCCTTTAACAATATTTAACAGATGTTTGAGATGTCCTACTAAGTATTTTGAACATACTCATTACCCCTAGGTCCTCTAATGATCACCCTCTGAGCCTTCTGAGCCCTTTCCACCCAACTGGGAGATATTTTTCCTTTCTTCATCAGTCAGGTGTGTGTTGCCCAGTTAGGCTTAAGAATAGGGCCTAACCAGCCAAGGACAATACAGGAGGTAAACTTTAAACCCCTTCCCAGATCTAGCCAATGGTCAGAATATTCTCCACAGTTGAGTGGAGAGTGTGATATGACTTTCTCACGTACTCTGGTGCCTCACATTTGACCATGTCCCCTGGAGGGGGAGACCTGGTGGCACTCAGAGGAAGGACAGCAGGTAGCCAAGAAGAGACTTGATACCCTATGAGCATATACAGGGGGAGGTGATCCCTCTCAGGAACAGTCATAGGGGAGGGGAATAATGGGAAAATGGGGGCAGGGGAAGGGAGGAATAGGAGGATACAAGGGATGGGATAAACATTGAGATGTAACAAGAATAAATTAATAAAAAAATGATGATATAATGGGCTTGTTATATAGTTATAGGAAATATTTTTCTTTAATACTTTTCTATTGTCTGTTTTATTAACATGGTTATGCCAGTGGAGACCAGCGTGCTAGTTCAATACATGTCCATGTCATACCCTAATATCACAATACCACAAAATGTCTTTATGAGTGATTTAATCACACAACACCAAAATAATCTTCCATTAAAAACTAATAATTATAGAATTATAATTACACAAATAAAAATAAAAATTTCCCAAGCCTTTGTAATACTTAAGTGTATTATAATGTAAACTTGAACTGCTAAGAAAATTTCAATTATTTTTAACAAACTTTAGTTTTCATTTACAATTCATTTTTTTTTTTGGTAAAGACAAATATATTGACAAATCAAAACAATCAATGAACTCATCATGTGAATAAAGCCTTTTTCATTATTAAAAAAAAAAAAAAAAAAAAAAAAAAAGAATAGGGCCTAGCATCTCTGGCCTTCAGAGGCTTTCTACCTCATCTTCCATAAAGATCCATGGGTCTTGGGGCAAGGGGGTTGAGCAGAAGTCCCATGTAGGGCTAAGCACCTGATCAGTTCGGGGGCGGGCATGGCGGTCTGTGTTAGTCACCATCTACTGAAAGGAGAAACGTCTCTGGTTTGGATTGAGTGATACTCTGGTTGATGGGGAGAGCAGTAAGTCACTGGAGCTGTTTTAAGACTGTATCTACTGAGGCCATGTCGATGTCCATGGGCCATGCTGCTGCTGGGGGTCATGTAGGAGTTCGAGGATCTACTGCAGCCGGGTTCTATGTTGCTGTCTGTAGGCAAGGTTACCACCTAAGGCCATGCAGATGTCCGTGGACTGTGCTGTTGCCATGTCTATGTCCATGGGCCATTATGCCACTGGGGGTCATACTGTTCTGAGCAGCCTGCGTCGCCACCTGAGACCATGATGATATCTGGGCCCTTGCTGCCACCAAGGAGACATGTCTGGGTCTGTGGTCCTACTGCAGCCAAGGTCTGAGTGGATGTCTGTGCCCCAGGCTACCCCGGAGGGCCATGCCGCTGTTCATCATCTGTGATGCAGCTTGAAGCCATGTCGATGTCTGTTGGTGGTGCTGCTCTCCAGGCCCATATTGATGTGGGTGGCCTGTGCTGCCACCTTGAGACCTGTGTTGATGATGTCTGTGGTCTGGGCAGCCACTAAGCACCTTGTCTGAATCCTGGACCATAGTCCTGCTTTCCCAGCATGGGGCCATGATCTGTGCTGTCACCGGAAACTGAGTGAAGGCCAGTGATCCATGGTCCCACTGACTGTGAAAATCAAGGAGGCTTTTTCGCCATGATACCGATGACTACAGACGCACATGGAAGACTTCCGTGACAACCCCTCCCCCCTCCAAGCTCCCTCCCCGCCCACTGCCCGCCCCCCAAAAAGTAGCAGCCTAGACAGGAAGCCACTGAAGAGAATTCTTTAAAACTATGACAGAGATGCCTAAGAGTGTCTCTCCACAGTGGATGGCTGCGTGAAGGGATGTGGGGTGAGAGGGAAGGACTCAGTTTTATTTAAGGGGCAAGACAATAAGACTTTGGTCATGATCCGGGGAGTACATACATAGCACAGAGTAGAATTTCTTTTTCTTTCCTTTTTTTAGTATTTTTATCTTTTACTTCTTTTGTGGGGTGGGGTCACAAGGTAGGGGGCCGATATGGAAGGGCTGGGAAGGGCTGGGGATATGTGGTGTGAAACTCCCCAGAGAAACAATAAAAATGTTATGTGGGGGGAGGAGACTATATCCACTTAGCAGAATAATCATATTGGGTTTATCCCCTAGGGCCTCTACCACAAGGGCGTTAGGCAGCGGGAATTTCCTAAGCTTTATAGTGTGACATTACATTGTTTTCTGGTTTTGTTTTTTTTTTGTTTTTGTTTTTGTTTTTTTTTTGTTTGTTTTTGTTTTTTTTTTTTTAAGTATCTAGACTCTAAGTATTTCTCTGATGCAGTATTTTATAAGTGCCCTGGTGATTATTTCTCTCTTTGGGTCAAAGGGCATTTCCAGGTCAGGATCATAAGGATAACTCTGAAGATACTCCATGGTATTAATACTTCCTTCCTCTTAAAGAAAAAAGAAAAGCTTGTTTTATTCTGGAGTTAAAAACCATGCCCGTCTTTGGAAAAGAGCATCATGTACTCATCATCAATTCCTTGCTACCTTGCTATCCGAGTGTCCTCATCTCAGAACGCCCTAGACTGAGATCCCACCTGAAGCTGTTCCACATTGATGGCAGGAGCCGATGAAAGCCCTGTTGTCTCTTACATTTTCAGTAGCAAGCTGAATCCGCTTACGCCGTTTCCCCAGCAGCCGCTTTATGGATGCATGGCGAGCCCACTTTCAAGAATTTCAGAGCCAGCTGATGAGGGGGAGGAAGGGAACCTCAGCACACACACCTACACAGGCCAGCTGGACCCCTCTCACTTATGCAATGGAAACTGGAGGATGGGCTAAATAGCTGAAATCCCTCGTAGGGGGGAAAAAAAGGTGCATTTCTCAGACTTCCTTGAAGCTAAGCATAGCTCCAAATCAAATGTGTGACCCAAGAAATGCAAGAAGAAAATCTGTGTAACTACCAGGAAGTGCTTTTAAGGAAGTACACACTTCTCCTTCCACTGTCTTTTCCTTGCAGGTCCCAATGCAGAAGTCACATTGGAGCAGGAGCTACCATGTTGGATTACGAGATAAATTTAGAAACATCAACCGATTTCTGCTTTCCGAAGCAGAAAAGGAGAGGGGACAAGAAAGAAAGGGTGTGGTAGTCGACATCTGGAATTTTGTAGAAACGGAACAACGAACTGCTGTTTCATTTAAGCCCACTGTTTTTTCAAGTTTCTTTCACAACCATATCCCGAGATGCTTACGAGATGAGACAGAAGGGAAGGGACACACGAGATGGATTTGCAGTCAGGGGAATTGCTCTTCCTCCAAGCAGAACTTAAAGGACACGCCTCAGTGTCACGCCTCAGATCTCAGGAAATTCCCACCCTGCAGTCACCTTCTGCAGAATTTCTGCAACACCTTTTCCTCTAATCGTCTTCCCCGCATAGACAGCCCAGAAATCTGCAGGTCATTATTGACTAATGCCTCCATATACTAAACGCAATTAAGGTATGAAGTCATGCTTTTTATCAGAATAATATTTAGGGCTAGCTATTCCGGGAATTCTTAGCAGAGCATAGGCATTACCTTGGCTCATAATTAAATCAATTAGTAAATCAAGTGCCTTTGATTAAAAGTATATTAAATGAAAAGGAGATAGAGCTAGGATGCAGTGCAGCTTCTGGAGCCATCCCATTAGCATCTCGTCTCGGCAGCATCAGAGTGAGATCACCGGGTATGGTCATCTGCTCGCTCATGTACTTGGTAAATATTTGTTGAATACATATTTACCAGGCACTGTTCTGGGCAGTGATGATCAGGACTGTCAAGGTTACTGTTCCCATTGATCTCACATGCTAGTAGGAACACAAACAGTAAACAAAAAGACTAGGGGGGGAAAAAAAACCAAGAAAAATAAAATAAACCCAGCATTGGGTATGGCTGAGCTATTATAAAAAAAGAGGTTTTGAGGGAGGCTGGCTAACACGAGAGGAGATTTGTTAAACATAGAGACTTCGGGCTGAGAGTTGAGTCAGTAGGAAGCGGAAAATGGACAGATTTCAGAGCAAACTAGGGTTTTGATAGAAGGGACACCTGTACAAAATCTCTACAGTAGAGTTAAGTGGGAACACTTCTCAGAGATACCCAGGATTACACCTAAGCTTGTGCTTGGAGCAGGAGAGAAAGGTGTGTGCTGAGGTTAAGCAAACAGGTGAGTTCATGCACCTCAGGGACTGTAACGGCCGCAGACTAGAGAGGAAACTTATCCAGGCTTCGAAGAGCTGGTTTTCCAAGCATTTGGTAGCCCTGATGCTAAATATAATTGTGACTTAAAGATAAATTACATAAACTCACAATTGAAAAATGTACACCAAAAACATGAGACTTGGTCGGAGAAATAGCTCAGCGGTTAAGAGCACTGGCTGCTCACCCAAAGGTCCTGAGTTCAAACTCCCAGCAACCACATGCTAGCTCACGACCATCTGTTATGAGATCGGGTGCCCTCTTCTGGCGTGCCGGTGTACATGCAGGCAGAACACAGTATACGTACTAAATAAAAAAAAAAATTTTTTTTTTTTAATGTAAGACTAAACCGATCACTCTTTAACACTTGGCTATGTTTTATGACCACCCATGCTCATGTGTGGTAGGGATAAGAATACATTTCGTGTGTGTTTAGTGGGTGTGATTACGTCATTTCATGGACAATTAAATGAAGCTGCGCGTTCAGGTGTAGCGAGGGCTCCGAAGCCAGTTCTGTTAGCCGGCACATTTTACAGTCCTAAAATGTTCTTCTATTCTACAGCGGCCACTTTTCTTCAATTCCTGGCCAGAATGTTTGCTAGGAGTGTTTGGTTGGTTGGTTGGTTGATGTGAAGGAACTTTGTTTTCTTCCCCCGGCCCTTTCCCCCTTTTACTCAGGTGTCTGCAGAACAACAGCTCAGGCCCACGCAGTTGTGGCTCCACCACCCCCGCCCCCCCACTCAGTGGCCTGCGCTGTGGGAGCTGCTGACCAGTCCTCTGTTTTCTTTCTTTCTTTTTCTTTCTTTCTTTTCTTTTTTTTTTCTTTTTGGAGACAGAGTCTCTCTGTGTAGCCTTGGCTGTCCTGGACTCACTTTGTAGACCAGGCTGGCCTCGAACTCACAGTGATCCACCTGCCTCTGCCTCCCGAGTGCTGGGATTAAAGGCGTGCGCCACCACGCCCGGCTCCAGTAGCTTCTCAATCCACAGAGCTAGATGCCCCACCAATTCCAGCATAGCGCTGAAAGAGTGGCAGGTTCATACAAAGCTGCTGGTCTTCAGTCCGCGTTGGAAGCCCCAAAGAAGCTGGGTCCTAGTGTCAGCAAAGGTGAGCAGCAACAGCAAGGTATATGAACTTGCCAGGGAGAATGAAGGCGTAGGCTGCCGCTGGCAAGCAGCACCAACATTTACAGTAGGTTCTTCTCACTTCAAATAGCCTGATCCAGAAAAATCCCTCACAGGAGCGCCCAGGCTCTTGTCTTTTAAATGATCGCAGGTGTTGTTACGTTGGCAACCAAGATTTCACATCACAGGCCAGGGGCACCTGATGCACTGTGCCAGCCAAGTGATTGAAGCATTCTGATTCGCTGAAGAAAATGAAGTCACTGGCGAACGCATCAGCCTTGAGAGCTTCTAAGAATCAGAACCAGGAAGAGGTTAGAAAACAGATGAATAGATTACTGGATAGATGATAGATAGATAGATAGATAACAGACAGACAGATGGATAGATGACTGATGATCAACAGATGAGAGATAGATAAGTTAATTATATATAGATGAAAAAATGGATAGATAGACATTATATATTAGGGATTACTTCATTCAGCCTCAAGTCCTACAACCCGGAGACCCAGGTACACGTGAACTAGAATAACATAGAACAATCGTTAGATGCCGATTTACTGATTTATTTAGTGATGTACTTGCAGCACCGCTTGCTTGGACCGCTCATTTCCGATCGTAGCTCCACCTGCTACCTGGAACATTTACTCTAGCTTGCTTGCCTTGTGGTTTTAAAGTATAAGATGAGACTATAAACTGGCCCCCTTCTGTTCTATTCAGGTCACCATTGGGCTGGGGGAGGCCCCAACCTAGGGAAAGTAATTTGTACTGCCCAGTCTACATCTCAAATGTTAAAGGGATCCAGAAACATCCTTAGAGGCACAGTACTAAAACCATTTAGCCGATACCTTGGCACTCTGGCCCAGTCACCCTGACACAGAAATTTAGCCATCAGAATGAGGACCTTTGGTGAAAGGGAAACATCAGCAAGGGTGAAAAACAAATGGGTGAGTCAGAAAGGCAAGGGACAAGTAGCCTTTCTTTTTACATTAAAAAAAAAAAAAGCCTTTTTGTTTGCTTGTCTGGTGAGCACAGTTATGGCTTAGCAAAGACATTAAATCTATGATGCGGGCTTAAGCATGGGATTGAGAAAAAGAGAGATTTGATGGAGACATCCCATTTAGGGCTGTGAGTTCGGGGCTCTCTCACTCTCTGTGTAACGCCTGGCTGGGGCTCTCTAGGTTTGCTCTCATCTGCTGTAAGAGGAAGTTCCTCTGGTGACAGATGAGCAGGCACTGGCCTGTGGCAATAGAAGAATATAACAAGGAATCATTTTATCACTACATTTTGTCTTTTGTTTTTAAACCAGTATTATTTGGTTCTCCCCCCCACACACACACACACAGGACTCAGGGCTATCTAGTCTCAGGTTTTTGGCCACCCAAGCAATGTGGCTTAGGTCTCATTAAGTAGGACATAAGTCACATTGGTTGCTGGTCGTTTACAAATCCCTCCCTTCAGAGCTCAGGGAACCCCTTGGAAGAGGAGGCAGGGAGAGTATGCGAGCCAGAGGTGAAGGGGGACACCAAGAGAATGAGACCCTCTAAACCAGGGCCTTCCTAATGCTGTGACGCTCATGTTGTGGCGGCCCCCAACCATCACACTGTTCAGTGTTGCAGCTTCATAACTGTAATTTTATTACTGTTGTTAATTGTAATGTAAGCACCTGATATGCCACAATGGCCTTAGGCAACCCCTGTAAAAAAGGGTCATTTGATCCTCAAAGGGGTCACAACCCACAGATCGAGAACCTCTGCCTTAAATCCCCATGAGCAAAGCTCTCAAGAATTCACAGAGGCTAAAACAGGTCTGTACCAGTTCCTAGTACGAACAGTCTGTGTTTATGGCTTCCGGTTTAGTGTTTTTGTGGGATTCCAGAGTGAGTGAACAATGAGATTCCTAGGTGTAGGTGCCCAATATGTAATAGAATCCACAGGGCTTTTTTTTTTCTTCTGCGTGTATTTTATTTGGTTACAGTTTGGTGGGTGTTTTTTCTGTTAGGGGTGGCTTCATTTTGTTTTCTTGGTTTGGGGGAGATTCTGTATTGGGCTTTTGAAACAGAACTTGGAGTTGACTGGGTAGAGAGGCGGCGAGGATCTAGAAGAGTGTGGGGGAGGAGAAGAATGTGATCAAGAATATATTTAAATTTAAATTTGTGTTAAATAGTCAAAATAAGCTATAATAAAATAAAATATTAAAAAAAAAAACAAAAAGAGAAAGAGAAACGCTAAGAGAGAACAATAAGACACCGAAGAACACGGGTGTTGCTTCTCTAAAGGAGTCTCCAGGAAACGTTGGTTGTTCTAAATCTACGGGGTAATCAATCAAGCTTTCTGGACTGAGCTGCAAAGTGACCAAGTGGGAAGAAAATAATGGAGGCTGGAGGGAGAGAGAGAGAGAGAGGAGGAGAGGAGAGAGCGGAGACGAGAGGAGGAGAGAGAGAGAGAGAGAGAGAGAGAGAGAGAGAGAGAGAGAGAGAGAGAGCAAGAATATGGATAAGGAAGAACCTGAGGATGATGTCACACAAGGCCAGGAAGCAGCCCCCAGCGGAGGAGGGCTTCAGTAGAGCTGAAGTGGTTAAGAAGGAGAAATCCCAGACCCTGAGCAATCACGTGGCCCCTTTTGCCTTTGAGTCACGTTTCTGACCACCCACTAAGGCCATCACAAAAAGCCATCTCAGTAATAAGGTACCCATTTCCCCTGCCCTCGAACCACCAGGGCACCTGACCTTCCAGGGCAAGCACAAATTCCTTACCATAAAAGGTTCCGTTTCCCTGCTCTTCACTGCCTTACCCCTTGGCATGCTTCAGGCGAGGCAGCTCTCATCCTCGGCATAGGAAATGTGGCTTGTTGGGAGAACAAGGTCCCCAATCTTGGTTGAGTGGGCACAAGGGGACGTTTCGGAGTCCAGATGTTGAATGCACCTCAAGTGTTTGGGGAGATGGCTCAGACAACAAAGTTCGTGGGACTCAAGTATGTGGACTTGAGTTCAGAGCAGCAAAAGTAAAATTAAAATAAACGCCAGTCATCATGGTGGTTGGGTAAAGGGATGAGGTGTTCCTTGGAGCTCAATGGCCAGATAGTCTCACCAAATAAATAGACACTTTGTCAAAAAAAAATTATGTGTCTGTGTATACATATATACATATATATACATATATACATATATACATATATATACACATATATATGTGTGTGTGTATATATATATATGAGCCTGACTGAGGAAGAATGTGTTCAGTGTTGACCTACAATCCTCTGCCTTACAGACACACACATAGACACACACACGTGTACATGTATACACACATACACCACACACAGAGAACACCTCAGATATCACTAATGTGGCCATCATGGTAAATGAGACCCACACTTCACGGTGCTCTGTGGCTAAACTGCCTCACGTAGAGCAGAATTCATAGACTTGAGTTGAATGGTGTGCAGATCCCCACCCCACCCCCAGTTCCTGCTGCAGTTCAACAAACACCCAGCAGGTGGCAAGCGACACACACACATCCCTCAAAGGACCCTGGAGTAATTACCCAGTCCCCGAATCCCACATGAGAAACTTGTTCCAATCCTAGGTGTGTGTCCCCTCTCTCCAGCACAATTGTGGGGGACTGTGGTGTTTCACTTCATTGCATGCTAATCACAGACTGGATGTTTACCCTGGCCCCCCCTAATCATTTGACCCTGGAAGGGGAAGGGGTTACCCATTCTGGCTAGCAGGGCCCATAATTTGAACACCAGCACCATCCCTACATAATGCAGGCTGAGGATGATGTCATTTTCCCCTGAAAGTTATTTTAAAGAAAGGACTAGACTAGCCAAAAGGAAAAAAGAAAAAGAAAGAAAGAAAGAAAAAGAGTTCAAACAAGAGAGGACTGTGTGGAGGATTTGAGGATGCATGCATTTGCAGCCCACTTTTTTTTTTAAGCTGAAATGTATATCTGGGAGATATTCAGGTATGCAAGGAGGGTGGAGTCCAAAGATAAAAGAAAGATGGAGGCTGTTCTTGGTTGCCATGCTGTGTCTTAATGGATTTTCTTTCCATCCACGCCAGCTATGCCATCTACAACTTCATGGGAAACAGCAACTGTGGCCTGTTTTCTTCCTCCCAAACTTGCAACAGTTAATTGATGGATCAATGACTGTATCAGCCCAAATCACTTTTAGAATTAAATAGCATTTTCTAACACTTGACAGAACTAGTGTGCTCATCTTGCTACATATGTGAGTGTGAGTTTAATACATATTTATCTGGAGGGGGGGTTCTGTGTGCTTGGCAAATTGTCAGAACTTTATAAATAGTTCTTAAAAGCCTGTCTTTGCTCCTGTTTAAGGTTTTATGTCAAGGAATATCCATGTTAAAAATTACCCCTTGGCCCTCTCCCCTACACACACACACACACACACACACACACACACACACTGAAATTTGGCTGGCTGCTGTCACTTGTTTTGCCGCAGATAGGCCTATGAAAGAGTGGCATTAAACAGAACCAAGCAGGCAAGACTGTTCTGCCGCAGTGAGCAGTGTCTGCTGCTTCTGAAACCTGTTGCTTACCAGTAAACTTTCCCTCTGGCCCTCAGTGCCAGCCTCCAGGTTTGCCTGGGGTGGAGAAAGCTTCGTCCTGTCCATTGATAAGCCAAGGTATTTCCAGGCTGTACCGCAAGGAGTCAGCCTGTGTCTGGACTTTAGGGAGGTGCTGATGGACACAGGACGCGTGGCCACACAATGGGGACACACGACTGACCTCAGACACTTGGGTAAACTGTCCCAGCTTTCCGGAGGCAGTAGGAGCCTGTTTCTCACCCACTGGGAGGCTCCTTTGGCCCCTTGAATCTGGATGGAGTCCACAGGCTAACAGAAGCTCCCGATTCCCTGAGCTTTCAAGTCCTGCCCTCAGGATGCCAGCTAGGGTTTCTTCCACAGTATACAAAGAAAGGTGATCGGGCTGAGCCCGACTCCGGGTGGCTGGAAGTGAACTTTCAGAGGCCCAAGGCAGGCAGGGAGTGGTGACTTTACAAGGAGGCTCCCCGGGATAAAAGGGATAATGCATGTTTAGCTGAAGGAGGGGAGGTGTGTGCGAGGAAATGAGAATTAAGTAAAAGGCTTAGAGACAAAAATTCCAGAAGGAGCAAGGTGGGGCAAAAAGAGTAGGGTTTGGGTTTGGAGAGTTTGTGTTTGTTTGGCTTTTTTTTTTTTTTTCCTTTTTTTTTTTTTTTTTTTTTTTTTTTTTTTTTTTTTTTTTGGTCTTATATGCAACTGTCCCTTGGGCTTAGTGTAAAGCCTCATTAGCATGAGCCGAGGCCAACTCACTTAAAAGTTCTAATTATTTATTATGCTGTCCCATAGGGGTCGCAGCCCAGCGACGCAGGAGAAGCTACCCCAGAGCTCCCTCGTGGCTCCGGAGCCCTGAAGCAGTAGACTGCCCAGAGTTGATGCATGTCTGTCTAGAACGCCTTTTCCTCAAAATTCATCTCCGGGACGGTAAGGCAGCTCTGGTCCCCGCCAAGGTAACGTGCCAAGTGAGTGTGGGCTGCTGGGATTTGAGTGCAGTAGCCAATGCATACACTTCCCAGGAGTCTGAGAGCAATCTAAAGATCGTGGCAGCCCCAGTCCCCACCCCTCCTCCACCCCCACGCTCCAAGATGGTCCATAAGGGGGCGCGGGGGTGGGGGGGCGCCGCTGGCGGGGGAGCGGTGCAGAATGCGGGCAATGGGCTGAAATCTGGCCACTCACGTCCACGGTTCTATTCACAAAACAGTTTCAAAATAAGTTAACCTCCGTAGGGTGTTTACCCCTCCCCATCTAATTGTCCTGGTTCCCCCTCCCTCTCCTCATTCCAGTCTGTTCTGTGTCCCTCTGCGTTGTGCCAACTATTTTATCTTTATTCCCTCTCTTTCTCTGTCGCCATTCATTCCCTGTTTTTGTGTGTGTGGCTTCTGAGGCCGATGCGCGGCTCATTACCACCCACTGCAAGCTCGCTCCTGTCGCTGAGGTGTTTCTATACAAACGGGAGAGTCCAGTTGTCATATTAATTATTACACTGAGTAATGACTGAAATGGTCAAAATAAGGGAAGACTCAAGAGCGCTTTTCCCTGCTGCTCAAAGATTCAGCAAAGAAGCCGTGCAACAAAGCGCTAATTGGTCCCCAGAAACACTCTGACAAGGCATGGAAGATAGGTTTCACAGAGCCCTGTGATTGTGAGGAGAAGCTCTGAATGGACCCCACGCCTCTTTTCTAAACTCTCTCGCTGAGCAAAAAAAAAAAAAAAAAAAAAAAAAGATCTCTGTTTGAATACTGCCCTGATCCTTGAATACTATACCCAGCAGAGAAAAAAAAAAAAAAAAAAAAAAAAAAAAAAAAAAAAAAAAGCACCATTTATTGTAAGTTTTTTTTTTTCCCCTTCTCAAGCTATTCAGGGGTTTTCTGTGAAGAATCAGCTGGTTTTGTTTACGGTGAAAGACCTTTGCTTTGTTTTCATTCTTGGAGGAGGTGCCGAGGGGGGAGGGAAGAAGAACTCTGTGCCTAGACTGAGCTGGGCAGGCCTACTGTAACAACAAAATAGAGTGTAACAAATCCTACAAAAGTTTAGAATGTATTGATTCTTTGGAGAGCTATATAGATTAACGACTTTCTTTATGCTTATCCAAGGAAGGTATTTAATCATAATGTAAATGGGGCTTTAGAAAAAAAAAAGAGTTAGCATTAGTTCTCTTTATTTAGAGAACTTCAAAAGCTCCTGTGAGGGTGACTGCAAATTACTGCCCCCCCCACCTTCCTTCCTTATCCAAAAAGCCACAATAAAATATACTTTGCACTTGTTTTGTTCCATTTGTTTCTCCAACTTTTTTTTTTTCTTTTTAAGACATATTGAAAAAGTGAATAGATTCATTAGAAGTCTGGAGTTCCTGATGCAGGTGCAGGCCGGGCTGTTGTGACCAATCTGCTGAACAAAACCAAACGTGAGGCTTGCCTTGTGCTCCTCCCTCCTGGGTCTGGTCCTCCGGAGTGGCCTTCTCTGCCTTTGCTGAACACCCAACAATTTCCCTCAAAGTTACCTGCAAAGGCTGTGCCTGACAAGATGAGATTACTTAGGGTATGCCTTGCATTTTCCCTGGGGGAGAATAGTATCTAACATAAACTTAGGGCAGCTTACCCACCAGGAATGAGGTCCTGTGTTGTGGCTGGCAGGAACTATACACTCTCTTTTCTCAGAGCACCTGGAGTTCTGGGATTCAAAACACCTCCAACTTGATGATCGTGCTAAAAATCTTGTGGCCAAAATCAGAGTCCAGGACTTAATTACATTTTTTTTTTTTTTTATTCTTGGCCTCCTCACTTAAAAGCCACTATATACATAACTTTATTAAGATATTGTTCCATGAAAACATAGTTTAGCCAGATGGTAGTGACACATGCTTGGGAAGCAGAGGCAAGTAGGTCTCTGAGTCTGAGGCCAGCCTGGTCTACAGAGTTCCATCCAAGTAGCCTAAAAGAAGAAGAAGAAGAAGAAGAAGAAGAAGAAGAAGAAGAAGAAGAAGAAGAAGAAGAAGAAGAAGAAGAAGAAGAAGAAGAAGAAGAAGAAGAAGAAGAAGAAGAAGAAGAAGAAGAAGAAGAAGAAGAAGAAAGATGGGGGTGGCAGGGAGAGAGGAAATCAGAGAGGGACGAAGGAAAGAAGGAAGTCTAGTTTAGTCTTTAGTATTGAATATCTCAACCTAAAATATGGCATAAATGAAACTTTTTCAAAGAGACTAGATACACCCAATTTCTACAGAGAGAAGATTCTGAGTTGTATGTGAATAAAGTATTACCTTACTGACCTTCTACTGTGAGTGAAAATTAAGATTCCAAAGGACTAAGTGCACAGTCTCCGGTCATCTAAGAAGCAGTTCCCATGGCTCCCTAGGAAAGCCTTCTCCCTCTATGGGATCTCAGCACAGGATATAGATAAGAACCAATCTAAAGTATGGGCTAGCTCCAGGATGCTACAAGAAAAACTAAGGGCAGAAGTTAAGTCCCTTATATTTAAAGATAAGACACTCTCTTTCCCCCCAGGATGTCTGTGTTCTGGGTAATACCAAACAGGGGACCAGTGTATTGCCCTACCCTACCACAGGACAGACAGAACATTCACTGTGCACTGCCAGTTGGGAGAATGAAAAGGGCCGTTCCTGATATGCATAGGTATCATTACAGAGCTTTACCCATCAGCAACTTCTGATTTCTCAGCTTTGACAGATAGGCAAAGGGTGTGTGTCTCGACCCCCTGTGGGATCAAGGTTTGCAATTCTTCTATGAGATGTCTTAGTCCTTCCTGTCAAGACAAATGGGACTTGGTTCAGATGAACTGGTCAGGTAAAACCCTGCGGACTTGTTTAGAGTCAGCCCACTGGGTGGACAGGGAGCCACAGAGAGCTGACGTGGAATGCTGGGCCACTGGCCTTGCTGTAGCCTCTTTCATGAGAGACCACGGAGCACATCGTCGAGGTCCTTAGTGTTTTAAAACTTGGTTCCTCTCTCTCTCTCTCTCTCTACTCACCAGCACCATCCCTGGTCTTCGGGAATAAAGGGAATGATTTAACCTTAAGTGATGGGCACGGAGATACGGTATTGAATTTCCAGTAGTTAGAACAGTTATCATGGAGAGGCTTCAGTAAGCTAAAAGCTGAGGGTCTCCTGCTCCACATTAATTTGGACCTTAAATATTCCCTAGAGATCCATGAATTAAAAGTCTCATTATTCAGGGTGATGCTGTGGAGTGGCACTAGAACCTCTGAGAGGAAAGGCCTCCTGGGAGCTTCTGAGGTCCCTGGAGGCCTGAGGCCTGAAGGGGATTGTGGGACTTCGGACCCTTTCTGTATCAGCTGTGATAAAACATGATCACCAGAGGAAACTTAAGGAGGAAAAGGGGTTTTTGTATAGTTCTGCTTCTTTGTTTTGGGCTTAAATATCCTGAGTCACATTGAAGGAAGAAGGAATGGAGAAATATTAATTGAAGGAAACCAAAGCAGGAACTCAAGATAGGAACTGAAGAAAAAGAAGCCATGGGGGAATGCTGCTTGCTGGTTTGTTCCCAGTAATTTGATCAGTCTGCTTTTTTATACCATCCAGGACTACCTGGCCAGGGCTGCGCCATCCCATAGCGGACTGGGCCCTCCCACATCAATCCATAAGCAAGAAGATGCCCTACAGGCTCATCTACAGGCAATCGGATGGAGGCATTTCTCAACTAAGAGCCCCCCCTTCCCAGGTATGGCTAGGTTTGTGTCAATTTAATCAAACCAATCAGTATAATAGGCCCATTGTCAACTGGACACAAACACATCATTTACTAAAACATAAGCTTTCCTTTCTTGTTCATCCCCAAGATTTTCCACTAATATCACAATGTAAGCATAGCATAACTTTAAAAGTCTCAGTCTTAAAATTTTTAATACTTTAAAAAGTTCAAGTTTTCTTTAAAAATCCAACATGTATTTTTTTTTTGAGATTATAGTTTAATGATGTTTCTTCTTTCTTTTCCTTCATCTAAGCCCTTCCCCATATACCCTTCCTTGCTCTCACTCAAATTTATAGCCTTTTTGAATTAATTGTTATTGCACACAAACATATATACGAGTATATATTCTTAAATCTAACCTTTTCGGTCTGTATGCTACTTGTATGTTCGTTTTCAAGACTGACCCGGTGGCACTGGAAAACCAG
This sequence comes from Acomys russatus, assembly GCF_903995435.1. Lineage (NCBI taxonomy): Eukaryota > Metazoa > Chordata > Mammalia > Rodentia > Muridae > Acomys > Acomys russatus. Next base: position 10,750,457 of record NC_067167.1, on the reverse strand, counting down.
TATGCTTTTCCCTAAATATGTCTTTATAAATTCAAAGTCTCTCAGCTGTAGGCTCCTGCAGAATTTAGAAAAAAAAAAAAAAGTTAAATACTTTCTTACTCCAGGAAAGATGAATCAGGGCACAGCCATAATCAAGTCAAAGAAAAGCCAAACTCCAATAGTATAAATAGCTCAGTGTCCAACATCTGGGAGTCACTCACAATCTTCTGGCCTCTGAAGAGCCTGAGTAGCCTTACTTCTCTGGCCCTGCCACACAAAGCCTGTCTCATAGGCTCAGGTGGATCCCACTCCACAGCTGCTGCTGTCCTCGACAGTCACCTCATGCTACTGGTAGCTTCACTGTGCTTTAGGCTCTGTTTTAAATGAGACTGCACCAAAGGCTTATCTTTGAGGACTCCAGTCCTGCCATACAGTGTCAAACCTCAGTTGCCTCCATGCCTTCAAAACAAGTACTACCTGAGGGCGGCTTACGCATTGATTGTCCCGGCAAAGCAAAATGTTTCACTTTAGTGTTCCTGGCTCTTGTTAATCACAGCTGACATTTCAGCCTCAGCTTACCAGAACCATGAATTATTAGTTCAAAAAATAGCAGATGGTCTTTGCTTCCAAGGCCTGCATCGTCTGCATCTCTTTTCAGCATCCCTACCTTTCACTCTCCCACAATAGGGCATTGGAGCTCTCAACATTCAATGGGGATTCCAGAGCCCTCCCCAAAATCCTCCCAAAACAACATGGTCCGGTCATCACAGCATTGTACCTGGTATTGATTTCTGTCTTAGCTTGGCTCCTATTGCTATGATAAAGACCATGACCAAAATCAACCTGGTAAGGAAAGGCTATATTTCTTTTTTATAGCTGTAGTCCACCAGGAAGGAAAGTCGGGGCAAAAACTCCAGGAACCAAGGCAGAGGCCAAGGAAGAACACTGCTTTCTAGCTTGCTCCTTCCTCATAGTTTTGCTCAGCCTCTTTTCTTAGACAACCCAGGACCATCTGCCAAGGAGTTCCCACAGTGAACTGGGTCCTTCCGCATCAATCATTAATTTAAAAAAGAAAATCTCCCAGAGACTTGTGAATTGACAATCTGACAGAGCCATTTTCTCAATTAAGATTCTCTGTTTCCCAGATGTGTGTGTGTGTGTGTGTGTGCGCGCGCGCGCGTGTGCGCTCTTCTCTTGCCCTTTATTTTCTGGCCATAAAGTGGGTAGTTTTGCTCTTCTATGTATTTCAGCCATGATAAGTCCTATCTCATACATGTTCAGAACAAAGGGGCCAATTGACCACAGATTAGATTAAACCCTCTAAAACTGTGAGCTCCAACAAATCCTGCCTCTCCATTAGGCACCCGAAACATTTCATTGTTGCGACAGGAAGATGGCATACACATCCTCTCAGGGCCCATGTCCTAGATGGGTGTTTCAGAATGACTTCCTTACCAGTGCAGTCTCATTCTACAGTCTGCTTCTGTGCGGCATGAGGAACCACGGTACTGGTGAAGAGAGTTAGCCAAGATAGAGCCTATGGGTTCTGTGAATGAGGGGGTGGGGGAGAACACAGAATTGGTCTGTTGGCCTGGCTACATCCAGTGCTCCCCAGACCTAGCCTTCTACAAAGAGAAAGCCAAGGCAAAGTGTGTTATTCACTTGGGAAGTCACTCATTCTTTTTCCTACACACGGAACTACTCTAAAAATACTGTTAATTAGCCTTTCATGTCTAGGACTTCTCCCTAGGTCATCCCCATCGACCCTTTAGGAAGACCGATCTCCACAGAAAGAAATCCACCTAGAAGTAATTATCCTGGCCTAAAGGGAAGTGATAGCCAATGCTCATAATCTCAATACTGGGGAGGCCAAAGTAAGAAGACAGCCCAAGAGCTCAAGGCCAGTGTAGGCTACGCTGTGAGACACTGAAAAGATGGTAGTAATAATAATAATAATAATAATAGTAATAATGATAATAGTAATAATAATAATAATGATGATGGTAATAATAATAGTAATAATAATAATAATAATAATAATAATAATAATAATAATAATAATAATAATAATAATAATACCGACGATAACTAGAAGCCACTATCCTTACTTCACCATAATCATCAATGAACCCCAGTCCTGGATTTCTGGAGAAATCCACGAAGTGATTGCCCTCCCCTTGGTTCTGCCTAAGCAGACCCGACCAGAAACCAGCCCAGGGTGCCCCATAGCCGACCGAGACCTTTGCCTGCAGTGCCTGGTGTTTCTAAGCTGGACTTGGGTCAGACCTAGAGTGCCAAGCCATAGGCCCAGAGAGGGCGCCTGGGCAGGCACTGTCCCAGCGTCTGGGCTACTGCAGCAGGCACCTCCCCTTCTTTGGCGGTGCCAGCACACGGCCCCAGCGGGCTCCGCTCCCAGTCGCCTGCCACCGGCCTGCCAGGCACACGCCTGGGGCAGGATGGAGGCTGCGCCAAGGCCTCCGAGGCGCCTGCAACAGGGCGGGACAAGAAGGGAAGGCTTTCTGTTTGCCCAAACTTAGTTACCCTCCGTTCCATTCCGCACAGCCTACACCTTCTTTCTCCAGAAGATTTGAAATAACCTATTACCTAGAGCCCTCTCCTTTCCCAGCCGGGCTAAACAGCATAGGGTGTTATAGAAGGCCAGAAACAGATAAGCCAGAGAGCGTCCATGTATAATTTCCCTACACCAATGACTACAACAGTCGCGCTGCCCAGTCACCTGCGGGGGGGGGGGGGAGGTTGCAGGCGCACGCGCAGGGGAGGAGGGTGCCGCTGAGGGAATCTCACAATGTAGTTCATGTTATCCTCCAACTTAAGATTCTCCTGTCTCAGTCACTTAGATAACTGGCAGCCACCAGTTCATGTCCTCTGTCCTCTCCACAATTGCGGAGTTGTGTCCGACACATCCTATTCTTGAAGCTGGATAGAATAGCAATGGCCTCAACGCAACCTTCTATGGCTACAGGGGAGAAAGGCGGCGGTTCCGACAGGACAGAATTTACCAAGAGTCACAAAGCTAGTGAGAGGACTCAAGGGACTAGAACCCAAGTTCTCACACAGCGAACAGTACTTTTCTTGCAGTCTGCAAGCGCTCTCCCCTCCCATCTTTCTAAACCTAATTGCAAATATGGTTTTTGTTTTGTTTTGTTTTAGGGCCGGGAATAACTGTAGCGAGAAGAAAAGGAAAGAAAAAAAAAAAAAAAAACAAAAACAAAAACAAAAACACCCCAAACTCCAGACCTCAAAGTGTCGTTCCCTTTGCTACTTTTTCTGCTTAAATCCTTCCGTGCATTTTCTTCCAAGTTCTCAAGAGACTCCAAAGACACTTTCCCTCCAGACTTTCCACCTAGGTACCCCAAGCCCCAGAGCCATTTACCCTTTTTAAAAGAAGACCCCCATTTCTAGAGCCACCCCCACCCCCCACCCCGGCGCCCGGAGCCACCGCCCTGAGCGCGCAGCCTGTTTATTCAGCCGGGAGTCCGGCACGCGCCAGGCGCACGCACTGCAACAACAAACCCGGCTGAATGGAGAGTTTGCAAGGAGCGGGCGCGGGCAACCGGAGGGGGTGGGGGTGGAGGGAGGGGAGGGAGCTGAGAGGGTGGGTGGGGGAGAAGAGGAGGGGGAGTGGGGGCTGCAGCCGCCCGCTGCAGCAGCGGGGAGTGGGGGGCGAGGCGGGGCCAGGGCTGCGCGTGGGGCTGGGTGTCCCATTGAAAAGGCGGCCGCACCGCAGCCGCCCAACACTCTCTCACTTCTGGCCAGGGAACGTGGAAGGCGCACCGGCTGGGAGCCCGTCAGGGAGAGCGAATTGGGGGCGAAAGAGGAATTAGAAAGAAAGGGGGTTAACCAAATAATCCCAGAACCAGGCTCAACCTAGGCTGAAACAGGAGAGACTGGGCGCAAGAGAGCGCAGCTCTGGAGCTGCAGGACCTGGCTGAGCGCGCCCAACACTGACTTTTGCTGCAGCTTTCCCTTTCCCCTTTTCTTTTAATACCGAGTAGGCGCCGGCGGCGGCCGCACACGCGAGCGCCACGCGAGGCTCCCGAAGCCAACCGCGGCGGGAGGAGGGGAGGGAGGAGGCGGCGCAGAGGGAAGACGATCGCCCAGGCACTTTCCTTCGCTGCAGCCTGAGAACTCGGCGGCTTTCTGCGCGTTTCTTCTTTTAACTTTCCTCCCGGCCTGTTCCTCTTCTCTCCCCCCCCCCCTTTTTTTCCCGCCCCTTTTGACCGTGCCTCCGAGTCCCGCTTCTCTCGCTCCGCGCACCCCGCATACCCCTTTAGATCTGACCCACGACTCCTTGGCCAGGCATGGAGAGCTCTGGCAAGATGGAGAACGGAGCCGGCCAGCAGCCGCAGCCCCCGCAGCCTTTCCTGCCTCCCGCAGCCTGCTTCTTTGCTACAGCAGCAGCCGCGGCGGCGGCAGCGGCAGCAGCTCAGAGCGCGCAGCAGCAACAGCAGCCGCCGCAGCAGGCGCCGCAGCTGAGCCCGGTGGCCGATGGCCAGCCCTCAGGGGGCGGTCACAAGTCAGCGGCCAAGCAGGTCAAGCGCCAGCGCTCCTCTTCTCCGGAACTGATGCGTTGCAAGCGCCGGCTCAACTTCAGCGGATTCGGCTACAGCCTGCCTCAGCAACAGCCGGCCGCCGTGGCGCGTCGCAACGAGCGCGAGCGCAACCGGGTCAAGTTGGTTAACCTGGGTTTTGCAACCCTAAGGGAGCACGTCCCTAATGGCGCTGCCAACAAAAAAATGAGCAAGGTGGAGACGCTGCGCTCGGCTGTCGAGTACATCCGCGCTCTGCAGCAGCTGCTGGATGAGCACGACGCGGTGAGCGCCGCCTTCCAGGCGGGCGTCCTGTCGCCCACCATCTCCCCCAACTACTCCAACGACTTGAACTCTATGGCGGGTTCTCCGGTCTCATCCTACTCCTCCGATGAGGGATCCTACGACCCGCTCAGTCCAGAGGAACAAGAGCTGCTGGACTTTACCAACTGGTTCTGAGGGGCTGCCAATCCCTACTGGGAATGGACTTCAGAAGCAGGTGTGTTTCATTGGGGAGCAAGTAGAAGCTTTCTTGTCTGGGCCCCTTTTTCTCATTTTGAAGGGGGCTGTCTCTAGGAACGGGGGGTGGGGGTGGGGTGGGGGTATTGTTGTTAGTTTATCTATTTCAAATCCTAGTTTGATAGCGTCAGTCTTGGCTCCTGCAAGTGGCTTTGCCCAAGTTTCCAAGGAATGGAGGGTACTGAGTACTGGATACCCTGGGTACTGAGTTCTGGGACTTTTCTTTTTTTAACCTGACAGACTCTAACAGGCCTCCACATCCTCTACCCCTCCCCTCCAAACTTACACTAACCTCTTTTGTTTCCGTTACAGGGAGGCAACAGACCCTGCATCTTTAGTGTTTCTCGCCAACAACGTTGAACGGGGAGGGGAGGGGCAAGAAAAGAAGAAGAAAAGAAAACAAACAGAACCAGACCACCAACCTCCGGGGCGCCGGGGGGAGGGGCGCCGGCCGGGGGGCGCACCTTGACTAACAGGCAATGTTCTCAGCAAACAGGGGTGGGCTCCAACAATATCATTTGCACTCCGATCATCCGCAGACGTGAGATGAGTGACTGGTGCCTGAACCTTAAACCCAAGTCTCAACAGCTGGCCTGGCTTGCTGGAAGCAGTGGGTTCTTCTTCCGGAGCAATAGAGCCATATACACCCAGCCAATGCTGATAGGCAAGGGCTGAAAGCACTTGCCAGTGCCTTTACCTTCCACCCTCTGTCAAAGCTGTCTTAGCCCTCTGGAACAGGCTTGATGCCTTTCCTCAGTCACCCCATTCCAGCGAGGTGTGGACATTGGTCTGCAGCGAAGCTATGCTACACTATACTCAGTCCTTGGACATGCTTTCCCTATCCTGGTGGCCTCCTCCTCCCGGTTCTCCCTCCCACCGTCTTTGCTTCTGTTTTTGCTTCATACAATGCTTCCAATCTTTGTGAATTTTTTTATTATAAGAAAAAAATCTATTTGTATCTATCCTAACCAGTTTGAGGATATATTAAAATATTTTTGTACATAAGAAAGAGAGAGAGAGATTTATAGAAGTTTTTTTGTACAAATGGTTTAAAATGTGTATATCTTGATACTTTAACATGTAATGCAATTACCTCTACATACTCTAGATGTGTAGCCCATCTTACAACTGCCCCTCCCCCCCCCCACATGTGGTTTTGTAAAGAACTCTCCTTACAGGTGAGATCTAAATGCCACCAGAATGACTTCAACACCAATGTGTCTTACTTCGTAGAAACGTTGTTAATGTATTAATGATGTTATTAAGAAAAAACTGTTCACAGAGAACAAAGTTTATGCAGCTACTGTCCAAACGCAAAGTGGCGGCCAGTTGGTTCCTGTGGGTTGCCTTTTGGAAATTTCTACCACTGCCTTTCCCCCACCCCACCCCCACCTTTGCTGTTTTATTACAAACTTACAAAAACATGTATAACCCTGTTTTATACAAACTAGTTTTGTAATAAAACTTTTCCTTTTTTATAAAAGAGAGAGAGAAAGGAGGAGGGTCAGCTGCCTCCTCGTCGTCTTTGGCTCTGCGGCTGTGCTATCAAAACACTCAGAGGGAGGAGGAGAAGGGGGAACAGGAGGGAGGGAGGGATGGAAGGGGGGAGGAAGGGAGGCAGGGTGGTGCCAAGGGTGCTCCGTGGCTAACTGAGAGAGATGACTGGCTCAGCTAGCCCTACCCCAGTGGCAAGGCTGTGATAGTTGTGTGTGGGGTCATATTCACAGTGGTGTATTCAGCTCCCAGGGAACCCCTTGGCAATCCAGAGTTGCCTCATCCCACCACATGTTATGCTTTTTAAAAAAATTTTCCAATACAGTAATCTGGGAAGAGAAGCTCCACATCTCCACTCTTCCACTCTCAGTCCATTTGAAGTTGTCCGTCGTGATGAGATGGCAAGCTGAGCGACCCAATTCAGTCTAGACCTGGGTGCTAGGGAGGGTAGTGCTGAAAGTTGGGGCTTGGAGTAAGTTTCCCTCCCTACAAACAGACTTCAGGGATAGGGTGGATTCCTCTGCTCTGTTTCCAGGTGCATATTTTCCACTCAGTATATACATATTTCCCCTCAAGATATGCATGTACTTTACATCCTGATTTTAAGTAAAATGCCCATATGAAACAAATTCCTTCCAGAAGGAATTAGGCTTGAATATGTAAATGTCGTAGAAATGTGTGGTCGCTTTGAGACACTGGCCCATCTAAGCCTGTGACTCTATCCCAATAGCGTGAGCAGCGTGTAAAAGTACCCAATTACCAAGATTCAAAAAGAAATTGGTGGGTTTTTTGGCTGGCTTGCTTCTTGTCAGTTAGCAAGGACGTGATTTGAATCCTACTTGGCCTCTAGCAGGCTCCTTGCTTGCTGCCTGCATCACTTGCAGATTCAGTTTGCGTGTCTCCAACCAAGCGGAAAGCCAGGCGCAAAATGCATCTTACAAAACCCAACAAAGAGCGGGGAGCCGGCACGTCTTCCAGAGTTAAAAATCTAGTCTGTGTTGGTATATCTATACCATTTAGCGGCACAGAAGAACCATTTTTTTTAAAGCTGCTATGCATGGAGCATGCCACAGCGTCTGATGTCATTTTGCTAAATGACCCTCTATAGAATGCACATGGAGGCTTCAGTCCCTTTCATAGAGATGGGCGTAATTAAGGGGAAAAAAAATCAGTAAATTCCCCATCGCCATAAATAATCAGACTTTCTGCCAGCAGTGGGCCAATTTAGGGCTTACTTGGAGGAAGCATTGCTTCTTTAGTACAGGCTTTTGTTTTTATCTTGTTTGGAAGACCAGAGCTAGGCGCTCCTCAGCTGCCCCCATCCCGTTCCATTTGATTTAACTGCCTAAGGTATGCAAAGAAAGTGTTGCAAGTCATTTATGGCTATGAATATAACATTAGGATAATGTTTCAACCCATACAAAAGGGATTTTTTTTTTCTGTTCTTCTTTTGCCTGCAAGGACAGGTGTTCTTTTACACCCATCTAAATGGGAAATATCAAGACTTGGTTAAACTCTGGGCAAAGTTAGCTGGTTGTTTGTCGCAGTGTGAAGGCAAACTCCAAAAATTCACAACACACACACACACACACACACACACACACACAATTTTTGCCGAAGCTCGGAATGGGCAAATCTCATTACATCTGCTCTAATCGCTTAGCAACACAAAGCCGGGGCTTGTGCAGCGAAGGGCAGCCATTCACAGAGCTCTGACAGGCCGTATTCAGCTAGCATTAGTCAGCTCCATAAATCACCGCCGCCCATTGGCTGCGCGGCGGGCTTAGGGCTGTCAGCGAAATACAAAATGTAGACCCCAGCAGCCAACAATCGTGCACCCTCTGCCCCATTTTAAGCCTCCCTGCCCTCCCCCCCCTTCCCCCCCGGCCCGGGGGCACTCTGGGGGGAAGACTTGGTTTGCGTTATTGACTGAGAGATCTTACCTATTCTATTTGGTAAACAGCCTGGGGACCAAGATCACTAGTTAAAGCTAGAAATCTGCCTGAAATAGAGGTGGGGAACTAGGGAGTTTAGTGGGGTGAGAGAGGAAGAGAAAGAGGGGGAGGGGGAGGAGGGTACTCACTAGTACTGGAGCTGATAGCATAGAGAGCTACCAGGCCACATTACCCGCCCCCCCCCCAATGTCTTTTAACATTGAAGATGGGAGCCTATGCATGGGGAATGATTCAGGTAGCCCTATCAAGCAATGGGGAAAATGGTATTTTTGTTGCATTTGACCTAGATTTTCAAAGGAGAGCAGGGCTGGCACGCAGCAGAGAGGGAAGCACAGGTCTCCACTCTGCCTTACCACAGGGACATCAGAGCACAGGGGAGAAACAACCCGATTCCTTGGTGTGCACAGCAAGTGCATTAAACTGTATAAAGGGGTCTAATGCATATCCTTGTGGTAGAAATTACAAACCCTATGTAAATGGGCCTGTGGTCCCCCCTACCCCCTCACTCTAGTTAATCAAATGTATCTAAATCACAGTTCAGACTGGATTTGCAGGACAACCTACACAGAATGGTATCTGAGATTCAAAGCAGAATCCAAGTGGACTTTCTTAGAAACTCCAGCTTGCATCATTGCTCCAAGGAACATTCCCCATCACCTTGTCTTTTCACCTGTCAGTCATTTTCTGTAGCCTACCCTTCTTTTCCTTCCTAGGATTTAACCAGGAGTGTTTTTGTTGTTGTTGGTTTTCTTCTTCTTCTCCTTCTTCTTCTCCTTCTTCTTCTTCTTCTTCTTCTTCTTCTTCTTCTTCTTCTTCTTCTTCTTCTTCTTCTTCTTCTTCTCCTTCTTCGTGTGATTGTTGGGACTTTGTCATATTTGTGTCAGTGAGCATATGACCATATTACCTGTCTTGTTTATTATCAACCCCTTGGGGCAAGGGGGGTGGACAATTGCTTGGAGAAAAGATTCTGGGTGGTCTGCAGTGTTCCATGGTGGTGTTCCAACTCTGCTGCCTTTAACCTTCAGATTTGCTCTCTGTCTTTTTCTGCTCCCCCCGCCCCCCCCCACCCCTGTGTTTCATCAGGCTGACATCAGAGCTTGGATGCTCTCTGGCTTTCCTGCTAGGTTTGGCTAGGGAGAGGCACCAGAAGAAGGCCACCACAAAGTAGGAGGAGAGATGGGTTGGTGGGGGTGGGGGCGGGGGCGTCTGTATCAGTGGTTCATTCACTTGCTTTTGGAAGTGGAGGCACCTTGGTCCAAGGCCACAGTTGGTCAGTTTGTTTCTGCCACAGGTACAGCTTTGGTCGACTTTCAATAACAATCCCACCTCTTGCTGGCTCGGAGGTGACAAATAGTGGCTTCCCCTTGTTACTGGTCTCTGCTGGTCAGATGCTGCCTCTGGGGTCTCACTTGCCTTCCCCTGTATGTATCTCTTTCTCTCCATTAACTCTTCTCATTTGCCTCTTTAAGGAGCAATCTTCTGCTGCCCCTGACTGCTTCCTAACCACCACTCCCGCGCAGCAGGATCAAATGGATGCATCACTTTTGTGTAAGATTTTTCAGGGTTTCCAAGTAAGAGACTTTCTAAGGTCTCTTCAACACCATTTCTGGGGGAAAAATCGCTTCATTTTTTTTAGACAATAATTTACTTGCAAGTTTGGAAAAAGAAGTTAGGTATGTGTTTCACGACCGTGGAGTACAATAACAGCTTTAAGAGATGAATACAAGATGAAAGGGCCTCAGTGCGGCCAACGGAGGTCCCCTTTCCCAGTGATCTCTTTGAACCTGGTACAGAGGTGGTGCTGGGACTAACAGGTAAGGGAAGAGGAGCCTGGGCAAAGTGGCCCCCCAAGGTCATTAACAAGCACTTACTAAAAGGGGGACAGACAATGATGAAATGCTGCTAAATAGCCAGCATTTCTAGGACTCCATTGTCATAACTTGAATCTTCAATATAAGCACTCTAGGAAGCGTGTCTTAGCCAACTTTTAAAAACTCCACTAAGGATGCTTTTTCAGTGTACTAACGCCAAAGACAGTGTGTGTTGCTCTTTTCTTATTGCTTTGAAGCCTCTGAACTTCCCTCCACTCTTGGGCCGAGAAATGACCCAGATTTTTTTTTCAGACGTCTCCCAGAAATTCCAGGTTACAGATGCAAAGGGAGGGGAAGTAAATGCATTTCCTGACACTCACGCTCTTTCCCCCAATGCATGTTGAGAATGGACTGGGCTCTAGCGTGGGTCCAAGTTATGTGCGTTCTTCCTTTGTATGCAAGATTAGGTTGTTACAAAAGAGAGTGTGTAGGTTAATGGCAGGAAACAAGTTGCAGTGTGCAGTGCTAGCCCTGAGCGCGTGTCGGGCTTAATGATTTATTCAAGCTGCAGCGCATCCGGGCGTTGATTGGCTGCAGGCATGCGTCTGCTGTCAGCTGCGTGCGCTGGGTACTAGCGGGGCTACCTGATCCAGGGGGAGTGGGCAAAGGAGGGAGGGGGCCCAGGTGAAGGGAGAGCAGACTAGGGACCCGTTAGCGAGGGCTGTTTGAAAAGGAAGACTCGGTAGGATGTGAGACTCAAGTCAAAGAAATAGGGAGAAGGGGGACAATAGAGAGAGGAAAAGGAAAAGGAGAGATTGAAGAGAAGTAGAGAGAGGGAGAAAAGGAAGAGAGAGAGAGAGGGAGAGAGAGAGAGAGAGAGAGAGAGAGAGAGAGAGAGAGAGAGAGAGAGAGAGAGAGAGAGAAACGAAGAAAGGCACAGAGAATGAGGACGAGACTTCGCGGAGCCCAGTGGGACGCGCTCCCAGAACGTCCGGCGCGCGCCCCTCCGCAGGCGGCCAGCCGCTCACAAAGCCGCCTTTGAAGCAATGACTATCAGGGCTATTTTGGGGATGAGCTGGGGGAAAGCCGCCAACCCACGCTTCTTTAAAGGAGTTTCTTTCCGCAAAGTGAGCCATAGAGGTCTGAGCCTTGAGTCTGAGCTGTCCAGCACCGGAAGTGGATGCAGGGGTACAAAAGCTCCGCACCTGCCAAAAGCAAGGGCACACATAGTGACCTTTCTCCCCCACATCACCCCACCGCTGTCCCTGCAGAGCAACCTAGCCCCAACTCCAGACTCCTCCTGCGGTCCTAGGACCACTTCTGCTGGATCTTTCTGGAACTGTCCTTGTCGTCGACCCCACCCCCTTCTTTTTGTCTTTCTCTATTCTCCACTCACTTATTCTTTCCACTTTTTTTTCCTCCGTCACCGTTTCCTGTGTAAAAAAATCTCAACAACAACAAAATCAAACATTTCTACATTGGAATAGATTGAGGCAATAAAACCTTTGGAAGAAGGAGGAGATGGGAGAGAGAGAGAGAGAGAGAGAGAGAGAGAGAGAGAGAGAGAGAGAGAGAGAGAGAGAGAGAGAGAGCAAAGTACACTCGCTGCCTAAAAGCGTGGCACTTGAGGCTCACGATGGGAAAACCAGCCCACAGTGTGCACGACGGAGATAGAGTTGTTCAGAGTGGAGAGGCAGCGGACAGAACGGTGGCCTCAGTGTTGGGGGGTTGAGAATCGTGTCAACAACCTTCCCTATCCAGAAGATCCAGGCAGAAATAATGGTAGCTTGTTCTCTGCCCCCCCACCCCCGCCCTCCCCACAGAGAGTCCACACAGCTCGGGCCTACCTCAGCTATCTTTCTTTACTAGAAAAACAGTCTGTCTCCATTGTCCAGGTGCCAGCAGGGCCTTTGGCGAAAGGGAGGCCGGCCAGCCCTCTGATCAAACTCAAAGGTTAGTTAAAAGACAAAACCAGCTGAAAAGTCTTCATGAATAATCCTGGGCCACCCCTACCCCAAGATCGCCCCCACTCCCACTCCCACTCCCACTCCCCCACCCCCGGTCAGTGTAGGGCAAGCCCTGCTCAATGCCTGAGCGCTTCGTTTTATGCTTCTCGCCTAAGTCAGAATTTCACAGAAAGCCCCAGAAGAAAAGCTCCCACAATTAGGGGTCGCCTGTCAGAAAACATTAACGCCTTCCTCTCCCAGCCTGTCAGACATGCTGCACACACAAACCGCCATGGCGAATTGGCCCTCCACCCCTTGAAGTTGCCAGCCAAAGGAGCAAGGATTTGCAAGCCAAAGGAACTGGGGTCCTCCAGCGGAGGAGAAGTGTTGTTTCTCTTAAGAGTCTAGGTGTGTGGAGATGTCTCCAGCTCTGCTTTCTCCTCAAGATGCCTGGGAGAGGCTATAGGCGCTTGCTTGCTCACCAAGGCTGTGAAGGGTGGCTGTTTGTTTGTTTGTTTGTTTTATAAGGCAAAGATTAAAATATTGGTGAACGACCATATTCTTTTTCTTTTGTCCTTGTTCATCCCCCCCCTTCTCACCCACACATCCCCCACTCCACCCCCACCCCCCATGCCCCATCCTCCTGACAAGATCTCTACCTGGCTGTACTGGAATTCTTAATGTAGACCAGCCTGACCTTGAACTCACAAAAGATCTGCCTGCTTCTCTGCCTCCCAGTGCTAGGATTAAAGGTGTGGACCACCTCGTCTGATGATGACTAAATTCTGATATGTCATCTACTGAACACAAATTCAAGTGCCAGGCATCGTATTTTTACTTATGGTTGGAGCAGTCCCTAAAGATGATCTATTATTATAACAGATAGTATATACTATTATATACACACATGCATACATATGTATATGTATATATGTATGTATATATATATGTGTGTGTATATATATATGTATATATATATTTCATATATATATGAAAACCAGTGTGTCACAGAGAAGCAACAGGACTTATCCATGACCACACAGCTATAGGGGGTGACAGAGACAGACTTGGAACTCAGGTTTGCCTAACTCCGAATTTTATAGGCTTCCCACCATAATCTAGGTTCTTACTTCTCCAATAAGATGCAGGGAGCAACGTGAGCTTCTGAAGGCGTCCCTGGTACACAAGCGCGTTCTCAGCCATCTTCCACACAGTCTCGGGTGTCATGATTTGAATGTAAGTCACCCCACCACCCCCACCCCCGCCACTATGGCAATATGTGCTTCAATTCTGGGTCACCTAACGGAAGGTGCTGTTTGGGAAAGTTATGAAGCCTTTGGAACATGGTCTGGGACCAGTGGATAGACGATTGTAGCACCCCCACCCTTGGGGAACCAGGCTTTGAGTGTTAAATACTGGTGTCACTTCTGACCCAGTTGTGTTTCCTGTTTGCAGTCATCTTGCTCCTGTTGCCATGGATAAAAGTTAATCCTACTACCACGCCTTTGGTGCCATGACTGACTGGTAGCTCTGAAACTGTGAGTCAAGATAAACCTCTCTTCCTATGTTGTTTCCATCAGGTGTTTTGTGACAGCAATGAAGAAGCTAACTAATGTGCTAGGGAGATCCCCTGGTTTAGGATGGGATTTGACACAGGATACTTGTGAGCTTGGGAGGAAGGAAGGAAGGAAAGGGGAAAGAAAGGAAGGAAGGAAGGCAGAATGAGACGAACTCTTTAGAAACGTCACTGTGATTTCCTTTGAACATGATTTTGTTTCAGAAGATATTGATTTTTAAGTCAAGGGAGCCAGTTAGGATTCAAGGGATTATCAGCTACCTAGATGAGTCCACATTTGCATAAGTAGAGATGATAAAAATAGCTACATGCTAGGGCCATGGTGAAACCAGAATAAAATAAACTGTGCCAAAGTGTTTCATACGAAATCGACCACATTGTAGATGCTCAGAAAAGTCGGCGAAAAGTAAAATAGGAGTTTTGTTTTTGTTTTTTAACTTTTAGGTATCAAAAAAACATGTTCTATGCATGCATGCAATGTCTATGAAACATGCCGTACTACAGCTGAGTTACAGGGAATGTTGTCATTGTTCTGTGATGTTTACACTGCTGACACTGTTCAAGTTAAAGCAGAGGTTGCATATGGGGTATTAGGAAGACTCCTGAGTGCTTCCAAGACAGGAGTCAGCTATTGGCTTCCTGTAAGAGCAGAGAATGTTGTTCATTGCTTAGTTTTCCACAATAAGGCAGGTGGATCATTGTGAGCCTGTTTCATGGAAGAGAGAACTGAAGCCCCGTGGTGTGACTCCTGTTGAAAATGAACACTGGGCACTTGAATCTGTTGCCACCCTTGCTTCCTCTTGGGATCCTTAAGCCGTTTACAGTTTAGAGTGGGTCGGAATAGAGACGTCCTCCACAGGCATCGGGAGGAATTTCAGAAAAGCACACATAGAGTTTAGGAGGTAACCATTACTGCTATTGCATTAGACACTGGACAAATGTTTTAAATTTGATCCCTAAACTCCAGAACTGGCATTAGGATCTGTTTCTGCTCCTACTCACAGACCAGTTATTTCAGTTCCCAATACAGACAGGAAAGGGTGAGCAAAGCTGCTATGCACGATCCCAACCATGTTTAATCATTGTGTCAAAGTTATTGAGTTTCCCAGTTTTACACCAATTCATGTGTGATGCTTTGGTTTCCAAACATCAGGGCCAATCTTCAGCTTGTCTGTCTTGGTCTGTCTCACGTTTCTCTCTCTCTCTCACTCTCTTCTTCTTCTTCTTCTTCTTCTTCTTCTTCTTCTTCTTCTTCTTCTTCTTCTTCTTCTTCTTTCTCTCTTCTTCTTCTCTCTCTTCTCTTCTTCTTCTTTCTCTCTCTCTCTCTCTCTCTCTCTCTCTCAAAGCATCTTTGCATTTCAGATTCACAATCATCATCTCATGGACTGCTGGCCAAAATAATGGAGGGATAGAGGGGCCAAAGCATGTTTTGATGACATAGACTCCAGTCTGTCCACGCCAGCATCTTACCAAGGATGGCCCAAGTGAGTACCAGAACGTGTACAAGATCAGGTCAGCCCTGGGCTGGGCAAACTAGTGGTGAGTGGTGAGCTCTTTGCTCTTCAAAACCCATGGAAAACCATTATGACGAAATGTTTAAGCCCTGGGAAGACCAAGCTGAGCTAGCTCAGCTTCAAGGCTCAGGCTTTCCTCTTACCCCAACCTCCTGCAGCAAAGTCTACTCCTTGGAGAATATACCCCTCGGAAGCAGTAGAAACCTCATGTTTCTGTAAACCACTTCCTCCTGCTGAAGGTGACTGAGAAGGTGTCTGACTTACGCCAATCTCCCCACCCTCAGCAGCGTCACCCTCTTTCATCAGGCACACAAACCAAGGAACCTTTACTGTGTGACATCTGTGAGTAGCTCATCTGTTGCCAGAGATTTTTCTAAAAACGACAACAGATCTTCTAGTTCTGATATAATTCTGGGTACTTGTCTACAAGGGAAAAAAATTCAGACAAGTTCAAAATATGAACAGTGGACAGTAATTTTGTAGATTTCTTTATAATGCTAATATATGAAGCTAGTTGAGACTTTAAAATATTGATTCACATAATCATTTACATGTTCCAAAATTATATGCCATTCCAAAATTTTGAGTTACTATATTTTAGTTATTTAAAACAAAATTTTAAAAATTTAAATTTAAATATATTTTGATCATATTCTTCCCCTTCCCTAAATCCTTCCAGATTCTCTTCCCCTCGCTCCCCACCCAACTTCACTTTCCTTCCCAAAATGACAAAACTCCTATACAACAGAACTCCCCTCAAGCCAAGAAAACAAAATTCTTCCCCCCTTCCCAAGTGAGCCAAAGTGTAACTAAATAAAAGCGCACAAAAAGCTATGGAGTTCACTACGTGTTGCTCAGTTACTCCTGATCATGAGGCTGCCCTAGTGTGGTTGATGTACCCAGTGCCACTGTATTTTCTTTCTCCCAGCAGCTATAAGTGACAGTTACATTTACCCCAGTGTCTACTCTCTTTCTTTCTGTTCTTTTCTGTTTTCTTTCTTCCTTCCTTCCTTTCTTTCTTTCACTCACTCACTATATATGTGTGTGTGTGTGTGTGTGTGTGTGTGTGTGTGTGTGTATTATATATACATATAAAATGACAAAACAAAAACTATCACACCAAAGTTGGACAAAACAAACCAACATAAAGAAGAGAGCCCAAAAGAAGTCACAAGAATCAGAGACTCATTCATTTGCACACTCAGGAATCCCATAAAAACACTAAACTGGAAGCCATAATATGAACACAGAGGACCGGATGCACACCTGTTCTGGCCCTGTGCGTGCTGCTTCAGTCTCTGAATTCATGTGAGCTTTGCATGTGTTGGTTTAAGAAAAAGCCTTGTTATCTTGGTGTCCTCCATGCCCTCTGGCTCTTACACTCTTTTTGGATGCTCTTCTGCACGGTTCCCTGAGCTCTGGGGCGAGAGATTTGATGGAGACATTCCTTTTAGAGGTGAGTGTTCCAGGGTCTCTCACTCTCTGCATGATGTCTGGCTGTGGGTCTCTGTATTTGTTCCCATCGGCTGCAGGAGGAAGCTTCGCTGAGGATGGCTGGTAATTCCAAAATTTTTATTACATCTATTTCGTGGCTATGTGTGGGAATACACACAGTATGAGGTCAGATCACAGCTTGCAGGAGTATTCTCTCTTCCATTATGTGGGGCCAGGGACTCAAGTTCTCAGGCTCAGTTGCAAATTCCTTTTACCTGCTGAGCCATCTCCTAGGCCCTGCATTACAACTTTTAAAATGATAATGTAGATTAATGCTTACCAACATGAGACTGTATCTGTGATTTATAATGGTCCGTAAACACAAAGAAGACATAGCCATTGCTGGATTAAAGCGGCCAACATCTGATTAAATATTTCACAAAGTATTATTTTTATCTATAACCTATTTTTTATTATTATTTTGGTTATTGACTTTACATTCCAATCACAGCTTCCCCTTCCCCCTCTCCTCTCATCCCTCCCTCTCCCCTCATCCCTCCCTCTCCCATCCTTCTGCGCCCCTGACCCCCATCTTCCCCTCCCTCTCTCCTCTGAGACAGGGAGGTCTCCTATGTATACCAACCCACCTTGGAATATCAAGTTGCAGTAGGACTAGGCACATCTTCTCCTACGGAGCCTAGACAAGGCAGCCCAGTTAGGGGAAAGGGATCCAAAGGCAAGTTATGCAGTCAGAGGCAGCCCCTGCTTCTATTTTAGGAGTCCCACATGAAGACCAAGCTGTACTTCTTCTGTTCCATAGGCGTAGGAGTCCTAGAAATGTCCCAAGCATGCTCTTTGTTTGGTGGTTGAGCCTCTGTGGGCCCAAGTTAGTTGATTCTATAGGTTTTCTTGTAGTATCTTTTTTAAAAAAGATTTATTTGTTTATTTATTTATTATTTATTATGGATATAGCTCTTGTTATAGGTGGTTGTGAGCCAACATGTGGTTGCTGGGAATTGAACTCATGACCTTTGGAAGAGCAGTCAGTGCTCTTAACCTCTGAGCCATCTCTCCAGCACTCTTGTGGTGTCTTTGACCTCTCTGGCTCCTTGAATCAATTCTTCTTCTCCTCCACAAGATTTCCTGAGCTCCGCAGAATGTTTGGCTGTGGGTCTCTGCATCTCTTTTTCTATCAGCTGCTGGGTGAAGCCTCTCAGAGGACAGTTATGCTAGGCTCCTGTCTGCAAGTATAGCAGAGTATTATTAATGGTGCCAGGTGTGGGCTTGCTGTCATGGTATGGGTCTCAATTTGAGACAGCCATTGGTTGGCCCTTCCTTAAATTTCTGCTCCATCCTTATTCCTGTACATCTTGTAGGCAGGGCAAATGGTGGGTTGAAAGTTTTGTGGGTAGTTGGGTATCCCCATCTTTCCACTGGAGGTCCTGCCTGGTTACAGGAAGTGGCTGTTTCAGGTTCCAGATCTCCTATTGCTAGGTGTCTTAGCTAGAGTCACCCTAGTTCTCATTGATTACTGGGACTTTCCCTCGTCCTAATTTTCTAGCTTGTCTCGGAGATGCCCCCTGTCCCATCGATTCCAGTTTTCTCTCCCTCTGCTGTATCCATCATTTTTTTTATAAGGGTTCGCTAGATTCATTATTAAATCCACAAATGCTTTCCCAGATTCCGCTGTAAACCACCAGAATCCTGCAGTGCAAAATACCACGTTCACCTCACATCCTCCTCCAAGTTGGTATGAGAAGACGGAAATTCAAATTCTAGTGGTCGTATGTTTATAAACCTTCTGTTTTCTAATAGTGTGACTTTAAATGTTGATTGACTGTGAGGTGATATCTTAGCCCACTCCTTCCCCATCTATTTATGCACAGGCTTCTTTCTTGTCCTCTTTTCCTACCCAACACGTGAACCGATGGGAACCTTTTCTAAACAGTTTCACATGTACATGATCATATCCTCAAGACAAACCTATAGAAGGGGGGACCTGCACTGTCAAACAGAACGGAATTCATTTTCTTCTCTGGGATTCCGAAAGGTTGAATCCATTATGATTTCACCATCAATGAATATCAACCTCCCTGAAAATTGTTGCAGATTACCAACCTTTAAACAAATGAACAATATTGACCAATTGGTGTCCATTTATTTTTTTTAAAAGAGCAAATATGCTCAATATGTGTTTATATGAGAATGTTCTTATGTGACACAAAAATTTTAACATACAATAAAATACCAAACCACCACAACAAAGGTGATAGCCAAGAAAAAGAGTTATCTTACTCTCTTATTCTGTTTGCTTACTTCACTAGAGACATTGGGGTCATATAGACTAGTGATTCTTACTCAGGTGCCTGGGATGGGACTAGAATAAATGGGAGGAGAAGTTTGCTTACAATTCCTGAGACTTTTAAGCCACTGGAGGGTTTTGACAGATCAGAGCATGGGCAGCTTTTCATTTCAAACTTCGTGTGTGTGTGTGTGTGTGTGTGTGTGTGTGTGTGTGCGCGCGCGCGCGTGCGTGTGTGTAGAGATACCAAATAACTAACTCCAGGAACGACAGGTTTGTGTCATTTAGTAGAGCCACCGATCCCACAAAGATTTCACACATACATTCCATACATTTATTTCACCAAGTTACTTGAGTCAGCCGTCCATCCGGGGTGGTCATCCAAAGGAGGCAAATGGAGAGACCTGCTTTGGATTCTGACTCCCCCTCACCCCTGGCCCCCCCACCCTTGCCCCTAGTGTTTCCTCCCCCTCCTCCAAGCCTCTTCCCATTCAAGTTGACTTCCCAGCCCTGCCCCCCACATGCTGCCAGCCTGGAGAAGAAAGCCATTTCCATTGGCCTTGGCTGCCTGGGGAGATCTATATTACTCCTGGGAAGACAAGAGCTGTCTCCATCTTGGTAGAGTGTGAAATTCGGTTTTGATTGCAAAGGGAAGCCGTTTCAACGGGGGTTACACCGTGACCATGTAGATTCAACTGGGCCATATGGCCTGGGGATGAGGCTTCGTACCATCAGGTAGCAGCACATCGCTAATGACGTGGTGATGACATTTTCAAATGAAAAATAAAGCCACCTGGACAGGAATAAAAGAGGGCAGATAAAAAAAAATGACAAGACGCTGGCAAGGATTAGTAGAGCTCTTGCCTCTGCTGGCTTTGAAAATAAGTGATTTGTTTAATTCATAAGTAAACCAGTGAGCGTGGTGGTAATGAAAAGACTTCTTCCTGCTTGGCACGGGAGAGTAACATTTTCTATTTTTATAAAGAGAAATCTAGTATTGACCTGAAGAGGTTGTTTAGCCTCACACAGCCCCAGTTTCTTCACCTGTTGAGAGGACTTATAAACACACGCCACAGAACTGTAAAAAAAAAAAAAAAAGAAGAAGAAGAAGAAGAAGAAGGAAAGGGGAAAAAAGCAATGAATGTTTGATGATGATTTATGAACAACTGATGTACAAACAGGGAAAAGGAAACTTTAAGAATTGCTCGCAAGAAAGAGAATCTCTGGCCTTTAAATGAAAGTTCACTTTGGCTACTTTATAGATTTACTTTAAATACTAAATCCTGGGATGGAATGTGAGCCTTAAAAATGAGGCAGCACAGTGGCGCAGACTATCTCACAGACTAGATGGGTCTGGCTGCCGTCTCTGCTGCTTCTTGTCTCTGGACACCAACATTTGCACCAACACTGTCCGTAGGACTAGGCACTGGATGCTAACTGTGTCATCACCCAGATACTGGATGGTTGCCATAGCCCCACACGCCTTGTGTCAACAGTGGGGTTTTCCTCATTCCTACTTTTTTGTCCTATTTGCCACCACGTCCTTGTCTAGGCAGGAATGGATACCCTTGCTGGTAAAGGCACAGATATAAGGGAGGTTGGAAAAATGGGTAGCTGGCCTCTGCTAACATCCAGGGATGCTGGGCAGCCAAAGCCAAGGCAATAAGCACCAGACACTTTCCTATTTTCTCATGTCCAGGGTTTCTGAAGGTCTTAATCCAGCCCTCACTGACATCCAGTTGGCTCTGAAGAAAAGCTATTGCTAGCACAATGCCCAGTTTGCTCTCCAAAGCTTGTTACCTACTGTCCATGCAACATTTTCAAGCAGAGACCCAAGTCATTTGTCATTTCCCTTCTCCAGTGAACATCATTAAGTCCAGAGGCTTTTGTATAGTGTCTCAAAATTCCAGAAACCAGAAAAAACATTCAAGTTATTTATTACACTCTTAACCAGATTAATGAGTACAGGCATTAGGTTTTATATTTAGAGATACTTGTCAGTGAAGACGCCTGAAATTTGAAGGAAAATACTGTTAGTGTATAACTTAAAGTCCAACACATATACTCCTTGAAAATAATTTGTTTCATGTTTCCAGGCCTTTTTAGGTCTCTTACCATTCAACTCCTGTATTCTAAACCCACTCCTTGTGGGTTTTTTTTGGTTTTGTTGTTATTGTTGTTTTGTTTGTTTGTTTGTTTGTTGTTGTTGTTCAGGAAGTTGTCATTTCTTCCGGGACTTTAGCTTCTTACTTAGTCTTCTTATTCTTGTCACTCACCCATCTGCCTTCCACACTGTGGCCACCAATGTGCTTTAGAAATAAATGGGCAGACGACATGCCTGCCACCAAAGCGGGGTCATATATTATCACTCACTCTTGTTTTAGACACTTTCATAGTTTCCTCATTGGCTGTGATAGCTTCTGCTTTACTCAGCCTACAAATGTTTATGAAGTTCACGCGTGTACCTGAACACCATGTTAGATAGGCCAGGATGATGCTGATGAGGACAAAGGTACCACCCCGGACATCACTCAGGGAACTCCCATTCCAATGAAGGGCTTTGATGGCCTGGCTCCTGTATGCAGCCCTCTCTATGACCTCCAGCCATTTTGGTAGGTCTTTGCTCCCAGAAATAGCAAGCATCCTGTTTCTTCTCCTCTTTGTATCTTTTAATATATAAATACACTCTTTACAGATCTGGCACCTCAAGCAATACTTTCTCTCGGATGCCTTCCTTGAGTCTATTTAAACTAATTAATCACAGCCCCCTGATATGTACGTATGTTTTGTTGTTATTTATTTCTCCTTTCCTGACGTTCCCTAACTCTTTTATGATTCTTCCTTCTTTTCTCTCTAGGAAAAAGAAATGGTCAAAGCAAAGCAACTTTGACCTATGTTTCAAATTCAGACAAACTTCCAGATTCACTCTTATTTGGTAGTCTGAGAGAATGTGTGTGTGAGAGAGAAACAGAGAGAGAGAGAGAGAGAGAGAGAGAGAGAGAGAGAGAGAGAGAGAGAGAGAATATGTTGTAGTGGCCACCAGGAGTTACAATGAGCATTTTGTAGCTTGGAGAACAATGCCTCTTAAGAAAAGGAGCCAGAGACTCCACGACGCTTTATCTTACTCAGCTATAACAGTTTGTGAATCCTCATTAATTGTCTAACAATGTTTCATGAATCTTGAAAGTAACTGAAATAAAAGAGTTCATTAGACAACCTCATAATGGGGAAACTCAATTTTCACAGCACAAGAAGAGAACTGTTCTTTTTAACTCTTTAGAGTCGGGAGGTCCGGGGAACAGAAAGAATAGTCTATAGCAAAATGTAATCTCAGTTGAAAATTGTCTTCTCAGCCGAAACCAGCCTAGTAGTAAGAATAAAAGGGATGTGGGAAGGAAAGCTTAAGGAAACCAGATTTATGTATTCAGGGAAAGGCTCATTTCTATTCTCCATGATTTTTTTCCCCTATAAGAGGTGGATTTTACATTTTATTTGTGCACTAAGTTGTTAGGCATTTTGGGTTAGGAAAGGACTCCATCGTATGTTCTCAGTGCCTAACGCAGACACACAGGCTATTTTCAATACATGTAGATTTTAATGAAATGGGAGTGTATGTAATTGACGATCGCCAATGACTAGAAAAACACTACAGTTAAGAGTGATGAACGAATTAAAAAGCAGTTACATAAATCTGCAGGCTGATAGCTAAGATAAGTTCTACAGTTTAAGCAGTAAAGAGTTAAGGCCTAGCAATGGAAAATACTTGTTCGTGTGTTCAAAGTACGCACAACACTTACCTATGGCCTGGGTCATATATGCCCACTCCAAGCCTTGTAGTTTCAACTTGTAGGCCAGATGACTCGAGTCCGATTTTTCTGGTGCCCTGAAAAACCCTTCTCTTTTTGTTGTCTGTGGCGGTGACGAGGAACTTTATCCTACATTTTATTTCCAACTTTTCTTTTCAAACAACCTCAGAGAGCCCCAGGTGTAAAGAAAGAGGGACCCTCCACACTGTTCTAGCTCACTGGGTGAAGAGTTCCCACTTCCATTCTTTCTAACTCCGACTCATATTTTTTTTTATTTGTTCCTGGGTGCCTCTTCTTCATCAATCCATTCAGCAATCTCTTGAAAAAAAATTATACAAATTCAATATGTGTGTGGGTTTTGGGTGGGCTGTGGAAATTGATTTACGAGGCAACCACTTTTCTCTTTTCTTGCCATCTCCCGCTTGAGTGGTTTGTCGGCTCGGCGCTTTTCTTTCACCGAAGGAGAATACGGTTGTCTATGGAAGAGGTCAGCATTTCAAATTGGTGGAGTTCAACTGCACAAATGACATAGAACTGACAAGAAAAGACAGGGGGTTTGAAGGTCACAGACTGCATAGGTCTCGCTTAGAGTTTTTGCTTTGTGGTGAACCCTGGCACCAAAATGAATTAAATAACAGGCTTAAGGACTATTGAGGGGGGACTGAATGCAAATCAAAGATAAGTAGAAGTTTTCTTTCCTAAAAGGGGAATGATTTTTTCCCTTCTCTCTCCCCCTCCATATCTGTGCCGCCAAAAGCTGCATGTTAAACCTGATTTCACTGGCATTATGCAGGCTGCTTTTACTCCGGGAGGCTGTGATGGCCTATCTTGGCCTATGATTAATGACCTGCTAGGCAATTTGGAAGCCATACTAACTCCGCAGTCCACACACACACACACAGACACACACACACACACACACACACACAGACACACACACACACACACACACACACACATACCATATAGCTGCATTCCTTCTGCAGATTTGCCAGGCTGTTACCAAGGGGCCTGCACAGGAGCCGGATTGCTAGAGAGATAGCCAGACTCTTCTGTAAATGCCATTCGGGCCTTATCTTGCTGTGAAGTGCATGGAGCAGTGGGCTCATTTACACAGTGCAAAGCCTAGATCTCACAGCTTCTTTATTTCAGCCCAGATTAGGGGAAACAAAACAAAATGGAACAAAAACAAAAAAAACAAAAAAAAAACACCAAACCAAAACAAAAAAACCCAAATTGTTTAAAAAAAAAAAAAAAAAACTGGTTAGAAATGCAATCATTCCATGTGCTCTCCGGGCTCACAATGGTTCCATAGCTCACTTAGCCTTGTTTTCAAATCTCAAATTGAGTTTTCCGACCCCTGGTGTGAATAAAACCCACTAAAAGCAAAGCGAAGGCTTGAACACTCCAGGCAGAAACAAAGGCTGTGCGCCAACGCTGTCTATTGATAACAGGTTTTGGACACTTGGGATGGAAAACCTGCTCAGGAAAAGTGAAAGGATGCTACACTGGCAGTGTATAGTGGGCAAGGGAGGGTCTAATCTCAGTCCTGCCACCACCAGCTCTGTGACTGTCAATTGGTCTCTTATCCTCTCTAGACTATGTTGTTCTCAGAACAATGAGAGCATTGGAGTAGCAAGTGATCTAGCGGGTCTTTTCTGCCTCTGATCTTTATTCGCGTGCAGCTACGCCATCTCACCTGTGCCATCCATTTGGACTCTGATGATACTTAGGGAAGACAGCAAAGTCCCCTGCATCCAGAAAGCATCTAGTCTAAAGAGATGAAATGATCAGCAAAAATAGAGGAGCAAGCAGGTCCTTTGTGCAGCAACTATATGAAAGGAAAGGACGAAATCCATGAGGAGGAAGCAGCCATGCCAGGGAACGGGGCTTAGGGGCAGAATGCAATAGGAAATGTGGCAGCCAGTGCGACTGGGCAGTCACCTGAGGAAGATGGGGAGTCCACCAAGTCTCTGTCTGAAGGGGAAGTGTGCTGGCTAGATCAAAAGCCCCAGTGGCCTAGGAGTCCGTTGGCACTGCCATGTGTTTTGAGACTGATTGGCTTTCAGTTACTTAGCTAGCTGGTGGCAACTTTATCATGCAGCAGCATGGCGTTCCAGCTCGCCAGTGTGCTCAAAGCACCCTGAGAATCACAAAGCTACAGAGACTTGGTCCCGTTTCTAGAGATGCTGACCTCTTGGTGTGGGGTGCAGCCTATGCCGCTAGGGTATTCGAGGTACTCCTATGCAGCTTAAGTTGATCTAGAACGGGAGGGTCAACCCGACCCTAACCTTGCCAGGAGCTGTTTGTTACCAAAGGAAGCCATCTTATGATTCATGCAGCCAAGACAAGTGAATGTCACCCAGGGCACAGGCAATGTCATATCCATAGCTTTCTCTGCTCCACACAGGTCACAAAAAGGATAGTGGGATAGTGTGGAGCACGGGGGAGCGAAGGCACGTCCAGGCAATCTTTGAGATGGTGAGGTTGGTGCCAGACCAAGGACACATGAGCTGCTAAAATCCATCTCAAGTGTGGCATCCTTTCAGGCTCCTTGGATACTTTGGGATGACAGCACATAGGAGATGAAACACACAATATTTATCTTTCTGTACTTGCCTTGTTTCATTTAATATGGTCGCCTCTAAGTCTATCTTTCTGGAAAATGCTTATCCAAGGGACCCTAATGGAAATCAGTAGTTCACAAAAGTAAAAGAGGTGAAAGTGACAGAGGGGAACTCGCTGAGGAGAGGAAGCAGTTCAGTGGGGGTGGGGGAGGAATGAGAAAGCGTAACAGAGGAGCAAATATGATCGTGCATCTAGGACATTCTCAATAGAAGGGAAAAGAAAACGTTTGATGTTAGGGTATGTGGATTTTCTCATTGAATCTTTAACCCCGCCCCCTTTCATGTAGGAATCAAAAATCACACCGCGGAGCCCGGAGATTCTGAGAAATTGCTCTAATACATTTATCAATAAACACTTGAATAGAAGCCTATCTGATTTTAGATGTAGTTTTTTCTTCTTGCCCTGATGCCATGTGTCTGCACTGCACCAGGTAATATTGTTTGACACCATTTTTCACTGAGTGGTGTGACTGAGGATGAGCCTCTGGATTGGCCGAAGTCCCTCTTCTATGAGATGGAATTCATAAATGCATTCCTCGTTGGTTTTTATGACTATCTAGAAAGATGAAGTCAGGTGTGGTGAGCACTGCACGGAGTTAGGCAGTCTTAAGGTGGAGTCTCGGCTCTGTGTGACTCTAGACACATGCTATCTGCTTCCAAGGCCTTACTTTTCTTATTTGTAAGAAGTCCTTTGTCAAAGGACTATGACAAAGATGAACAAGACTATTTCTATACTGCATTTGTATCTCAGTATCTGGTCATAATGAGTTCTGCAAGATGATCTATAATTAGACACTTAAAAGCATTTTTTCAAAGAGCAGTGTTTTAATTAATGCCAATTATTAAAATTACATTTTATTTTTGGTACAATAGAGTCATATACTCTCTGAAGCCAGGGTGATTTCTCTGGATTTTAAAAAAAGAAATAGAACACCACTCTGGCTTGACTATTGAACTCAACTCCTCATACCCTTTCAAGGCTCAACAAAGCAGACCTACTCTCCCTTAGCTGCAAATTTCCCTACCATGAAAGTCTCAGATGCTCCTCTCTGGGAGTAGAAGGGAGGCTATCGGTCTGTTTTACTCTTCGTGAGGGTCAGGGTCTTTGACAAGGTCCTCATTAGCTTATGCTTGTTTTCATAGGCTGTGACCTGTGCAGCCCAACATCTCTCTGTGGTTGCTCTAAATTACCACGTGGCTGGTTTCTTTAGACCTGTTTCAGCTTGACTGACTCAGGGCAAGACGATCTATCAGAAAATCCACCACACTTGAACAAGCCTAGAAGACTCCAGTATAGCCCCTCTCTTAGTAACCCCAAGACTCTATCATTGGTTAGCTTAGCGTTTCACTCCCCTCTATTCTCTAGATCCCAACCTCACTTTTATTTTCACAGACAAAGGTTTAGTACGTGTGCAGGGCTCAGAGTTCTTGACATAACTAGAGGGTTTTGTTTTCCCCTGAGGGATGCCATTTTATAGACATTGTAACATTTTTTACCGCATATACTTGAATACAGCTATTCCTACCCTAAAGAACGTCACATAGTCTAAACCTCACAAAGGACCACAGTCTGTGTGAGAGGAAGTTACCTGTGGTGTAAGAAGTAGTGTGGGCAGATTCTGTTGATATTCTTATCTGGACGTGATGGCATGCAACTGTAACACTAGCACTGGGGAGGCTGGATCAGAAAGAGTTCCAGTCTAGCCTGAGCTATAGAGTGAGATTCTGTCTCTAAAATCAAAATAAAACAGGCAAAAAAAAAAAAAAAAAAAAAAAAAAAAAAGATTCTGACCAGCAAGCACATTCTGAGACTTACAATAACCACAGTGCCTAGAACATTCTCCTTTGAGGAGGTTGGATAAGAAAATAGAAGGACTGTGAGAACATGGAGGCAGAAAGAGGTCAGTATGCCTAAGGAAGGCAGGAAGCAGAAGCCACTAGGAAGCAGAACCTGGGAGGCCTGTGCAAAGAGACATTGTGAAGAAGTAAACAGTCAAGGACTGAACTCTGAGTGTGATGGAGTGTGATAGAGAGACCATTGTAAAGGACCGTTTGCTAATGCATCTATTGACTCACTAGACACTTGATCAAAAACTATCCCAACTTTCTGAGCTATCCCAAATGGCAATAATCAAGAAATAATTAACATAGTGTGTATTGCATATGCTAATATGCACCATTTACTAAGTTTGATACACACACACACACATACACACACCCCCACACACAAACGGAGTTGTATTCGTCATCACAATCAAGATAATGAATATATATTAGCCCAGAATCTCAGGCAAGTAAGTGTCATAGCTCCAGGGTCCCTGATAGAGAGCTACTCTATGGGTTGGTAGGGGTCACGAAGGAGTGGAGGCCACCCAGGAAGACTGAAAGGAACAGTGGGGAAGAAGGAGGGGGACCCTGATCTTACGCCAAGAGGTCAAGTCCCAGACAGATGAAGGTAGGCTAGGAGGAGCCATTCAAGGCATTTCAAAGGAAGCTCAATCACCTACCTCACTAGAATGTGCTTATGTGACCCATTCAGGATAAGAGAATCCCACAAAGCATGGCAGTTCCTGCCTTTCCTTCCAGTGTTTTGAAGGATCCAAGCAAATAGCACTTTGGAGACAGGAGGATCCAGAGTTCAAGGAAAACTGAAAAATAAAGGAACACACTGTTTTAGCAGCAGCAAGAACAACAAACAAAAATAACCTCATAATGAACACACTTTTGGAGATGGATATACTGAAGTACTTGTCATACTCGGCTGCTGCTAAGAGCTGGATAGTATAAAGATTCTGTGTAGACTGATCTGTAGTTGAGCCTTTCTGCCTATGTACACTTTCCTTTCTCATATATTTAATTTTGTTGCTATTATTTTCTTAGGGTAGATCAATATGTTTATTGGTATAATTTTTGTCTACTTACAATGTTCCCTTCTATGTTCTTCTTCTGATTATGAGCTCTGAGGTTTTCTGTCTGCAAAACCCTGCCTTTCTTTCTTTCTTTCTTTCTTTCTTTCTTTCTTTCTTTCTTTCTTCTTCTTCTTCTTCTTCTTCTTCTTCTTCTTCTTCTTCTTCTTCTTCTTCTTCTTCTCCTTCTTCTTCTTCTTCTTGTGCTCATTCTCCTCCTCCTTCTCCTCCTCTTCCTCCTCTTCCTCCTCTTCTCCCCTCTTCCCCCCCCCCCGCCGCCCTTTTGGTTTTCTGAGACAGGGTTTCTCTGTATATCCCTGGCTGACCTGGAACTCACTCTGTAGACCAGCCTCAAACTCAGAGATCCTCCGTCTCCCAGGTGTTAGGATTAAAGGCATGCATTACCACCACCCCCCAGCTTGTTTTCAAATTTATTTTCACCAAGAATAAGACTTTGTGTTAGTGGGGTCTTCCCTCCTTCCTTCCCTCCTTCCTTCCTTCCTTCTTAACCTACTCCCACTTAAGTCCTATAAGGATGTTATTTCATCCTTATATATAACATATACCACCATTATATATAATATAGTTGTACATATCACATATGTGTAATATTAATATATTCAGCTATGCGTTCTAGCTAAAAGATTTCTGGATCAACTTGAATCATTGATTTTTCATGTCATTGTTTTGTGTCTTTGCATGTCTGCCGGGTCATTTTTGCTTGAAAAATTACCAGAGTTATTCTGAGCTTAACCTATTGTGCTCAAGATGTTCTTACATCCCTAAAAGTACTCGAGCTCTGATCTGTAATACAGTTAAATTACTTCAAGAGTTATGGAGGGGGGAGAACTCTTATTTTTAGAAACCCAATCATTCCTTTAATCTAGGGTTAATTATTCGAAACAAGCCAATTTCTATTTCCTTTTAGAACTCTGATGCCCTGTAAATGAGATTCCTGAGTCTGGTTTGGGAGACTGTGCCTTACTGTTGGCACTGTGTGGTCCAGGCATTGTTTGCTCAAATTCTTTCATGCTATTCTTTCCAAATGGTAGGTGTATTCCTGTACACGCTTCCCAGCATCATGCTGGTCACTCTAGGGATGCCTAATTCACATCTCTATGATTCTCTCTCTGGGGTTATCTCTTCTCTTGTACTATGCCCTGTGGTGTCAGGTTTCCTTGGTCTCCCCAGATTTCCAGGTTTTGGCACTCAGAGATGTGGACAAGCTCTGCTTGTACACTTCTCACCCTTCCCAATATAGCTCAGAGTTGGGATCTAGGATGAAGTATGGACCTTTGCAGAGTTTAACTGTTCAGTTTTTCATTCTGGCTGGATCATGGCCCTTCTTTGTCTGATGTCCCCATATCTGGAAAGTAGTTGCCTTATTTGTGTATTTGTTTGTTTTTGGTGGTTGTTTTAAAGAAGGGAGCCAATATGGTCATGTTGCCTTAATTAAAACAAGGAATTCGAGAACATTGTTTACGTTCAAATTATTTTCTCTGCTTCAAGAGCCTATATGACCTTGGAGTATGCTCACCTTACACTCTGGGAATGAGCATGGTCAGGCGATTGGTAATGCAGGCCTCTTGTACATGATTTTCTATGGCCCTGGAGAATATGTTAACGATGGGCTTACAACTCAATTTTGCCACAGAACTAAGGAACACGTCTTAGTTACCTTGCTGTCACTATGACAAAACACCATGACCAAGCCAGCTTGTAACAGAAAGCACTTATGGCTTCAGAAGGT
This sequence comes from Acomys russatus, assembly GCF_903995435.1. Classification (NCBI taxonomy): domain Eukaryota; kingdom Metazoa; phylum Chordata; class Mammalia; order Rodentia; family Muridae; genus Acomys; species Acomys russatus. The sequence goes on along the minus strand of NC_067167.1, from coordinate 10,720,288 downwards.
AAGAAGCCACGATGGCAGAGTAAAGGAATAGCTGAGGGCTCACATCTCGAGTCACAGGCAGGAGGCAGAGACGAGGAGACTCTGGGAATCACTGCAGTCTCCCGAAACCTCAAAGCCCTGACACATCCCCCTTCAACAAGGCCATGCCTCCTAATCCTTTCAAAACACTTCCACCAACCGGGGAGACTAACTACTCAAATATATGGGCCTGTGGGGCTCTTTATTACTCAGACCCACCGCAGAAGGTTTTCTTTGTGGTGTGATCATTTAGTGTAGATGGAAGTAAAGGTACCTGTCTGGCTGCATGCAATTGCAAACAAAATTGAAGCCCAAAGCTGTTGCAGGTATCAAGGTGAGGTCAGAGGATCTAGAGCCAGGTGACCAAAAAGAAAGAATGGTGGAGGCATTAGATGGGACCATAAACTAAATACACACTCTGATCTTTCATAGTCATAGGAGCCAATATATTTCCTTATTGATTTAGCTAATTTGAAATTAGGATTCTGCAACCAAAAGATTTTTTTTTTCTTCTTCATGTGCTTTGACTGTTCGTTTAGACTGAAGGCTATCATTTCCTTTTGACCATCCTTGCTACTGAAAGCAGTGTGGCAGAATGACTTGGTATCTTTTGTTTTTGGATTCTCGTCTTTCCTTGTTTATAAAAATGGAGCCATTATCATCAGGTGTTTATGAATATTTACAAGTGACATGATGTATATAAAGTGTGTCCTCCAATCTGTCACACACCAAGGACGCTAAAGTGTAAGCCGTTGTTGCCCCCTCAGTCCTAGTAAATATTCCTGTAGCCATGGAATCAGAAGTGATTTCTGACATACCAGAATGTATTTAGTATGTGTATTTATTGGGGAAAAAAAAGGAGGCATCTTAAGCTGCATTGCTTGTCATGATACACAGAAAACAATCCTCCTCCCACAGCAGATTTTAAACAACTGGCATGGTGTCACTGAGCAGAATTGGGAAGCGATGAATAGATGTACACCATTATATAAAATTCCCATCACACAGACACAGACTCAATACACAAAATAACCTCAACCACATAGGTGATAGCAAAACATTGTTAAACAGAGAATGGTGAGTTCTGAATATTTGTTACTTTAAAAATTAATAGTTTTGTCATAACTTTACTTAATGTGATTATTCATTATGGATATATTAAAAGACTTGTCCCATAAAACTTAGGAAAATTTAGCAATTGGTTCTTGTGTGTTGGGAACAGTACACTTCAATAGCTCATTGTATTCTATGGCTTACCATTCTCTATCTAGAGCTAGTTTTCTTGATAAATAAATAGTTAGAAAAGTACAAGCTTTCCACTTAAGGTTTCCAGTATTCTTGCAAGTGTCCTGCATTTTTTAGTTATATTCAGTTCTATTTTTTTAATTGCTTGGAGACAGAAGCACAGATATACAGATTCAGGACAAGCTACAGGAGTGAAAACCCAAATGTGATGTTACTATTACAGGATACAACACACACACACACACACACACACACACACACACACACACACACACAGAGAGAGAGAGAGAGAGAGAGAGAGAGAGAGAGAGAGAGAGAGAGAGAGAGAGAGAGAGAGAGAATCCTTCACTTTGTGTGCATGAATTCTTGTGTGTGTGAATACATGGAGGTCAGCGGTCATCTGTGCACGTCTTTTTTTTGATAGCCTTCTACTTTGTCTTCTAACAGGGTCTCTGGAATGTGGAGTTTGAAAATTTGTCTAGGCTAGCCCCAAGGATCCACTTTCTCTTCCTCTCTGGGGCTGGCATGGCAATTGTACACCACCATGCCATGTTTTTTTCACATGGATTCTGGGGATGGAATTCAGGTACTAATGTTTACTCAGTGCACACCTTACCAGATGAGATAGCTCTACAGCTTCTAAGGCCTTCATACTTTATAATTCAATAATAATTTATTTGAAATTTGATTCACACCAGCTATGATGTTAGAGCCATTTAAAAAGTCAGCACATTTCACGATTTCAGTTTGGATGATGCCATGGGTTAAATATGAAATGTTACTCGTTATGTGTTGAGTGACTGATCTCCAGCTGGTGACATTATTTTGGGGGTGTTTTGTTAACTCTAGGAAGTGGAACCTAGTTAGAGGAAATAGGTCGCCAGAAGCATGCCTTTTATGGCTATTGCCTTTTAAGGTTATGCCTGCTCCTGGGCCCATTCCTCTCTTCCTGCTTCCTATCTGACATAACATGAAGAGGCTCCTCTACCACATATTCTGGCTGACAAACACATTCTATTCTACCCTAGTGCATGGGGGTGTGGACTCTGAAACCACAAGTCAAAGGGAATCCTTTCTCCTTTAAGTTGTTTCTGTCAGTATTTTGATCTTAGTGATGAAAACTGACTGACTGACTGACTGACTGACTGACTCACTCACTCACTCACTCACTCACTCACTCATTCACTCACTCACTCATTGGCTGAATGATTGACTGACTGACTGACTGACTGACTGACTCACTCACTCACTCACTCACTCACTCACTCACTCACTCACTGGCTGACTGATTGACTCACTGACTGACTCACTGACTCACTGACAACTAACCACCATGGAAGCAGTGATCTTGTCTTTCATTTTCTCACCTTCTTCATGTGAATGTCTGTCCTGTGCACTCCAGGAAGAATCTCGCCACTTCAAGTTTTCCCCTAACTTTCTCCTGACATTGGACCTTTCTAGGACACTCCAGAACTCACAGAAGATGTGAGTTGGAGGATCTAATGTGTATGGAAAATTTCCGAGTAACATCTGCCTTTCAGAGCACTTTATCAGTGGCAATAATAGCAACACTTATTTATTCTATTTAACATTTTATAGGTAACTAATGGGGTTCATTAAACATGAAACCATTCTTCTGAAGAAAAAATATGAGTTCTGTGTCAATAAACCCCAAACATATAAAGATTATAATATTTGTCCCAGGACCCAATAATATGCAAGGCATCTCTTGTTGGGGAGTTAGAAAATGCATTGTTGGCATGGGTGAGCAGGCCTCAGGACATGATCATAGGAGACTGGCATGGGAGAGCTAGCCCAATTACTTGTCTGCCTAGCAGTGACATAGCTGAGGGAGAGATGTCCTCCATCTTTGTTACCCCTCACCACCTATGTCAGGTGGTGGGAGAGTTGGCCCAAGGTCTTGAGAGCAGGAAATCTGGCTCTGCTCCTCAATGGCTACAGCACTTGGGAGAGTGGACCCTGCACCTTGCCTGTACAGCACAGTAGATCTGGCCCTGGTAGTGAAGGCACAGGTGAGCCTGCTGGAAAATGGGAGAGTGGGAGACCTGGTCCAGCCCCTCAACTGCTGCAGCACTCAGGAAAGCAGGTCCTGCACCTCACTTGGGCAACACAATAGAGCTGGACCAGCTGGTGTGGGTGTGGTGAGCCAGCCCCAGGGTACAAGAGCAGGAGAGCTGGCCCTGCCCCCTTGCTGGCTGTGGCATTGGGTAAGTTAATGGGGCCAGTGGTGAAGATCTCACTCTAGTGGTGTGGATATGGGAGAGCCTGCAAGTTAACTAGCTCAGCTACCACATAGGCCCAGATCCATAGTTTTGAGTTGGCCCACCTCAACATCTACCCCATCTATGAACTGCTGGAGTGCATGAAGGGCCCAGTCCTGCTCATCCAAAGCTGCAGGATCTCCATGACACAGGGTAACAATAGGATATTCATGAAGAAGAGCCCCAGTGAGGACCCAGTATTGATGGTGTAGCAGAAGACAGAGGCCTCGAACCAGACCAATGACTCATTGCGCTGAACATTTGCAAATAAAAATATGTGAACAAAATAGCACAGTGTGGGACACACTGTGACACACTACAGCTTTTAGAATGAGATTTTATTTTTCTTTTGGCAGGGGGAGGTTTCAAGGGCAGAGGGCAGATATGAAGGGGCAGGGGAGATGAGTGGGATTGGGGTGCATGATGTGAACCTCACAAAGAATCAAATAAAATAAAAAGAAAATGCACTGTAATGCCCTTACGGAGAATGGTTAGTTCCATCCATTATTCCTAAATTATACCCCTTCACGTGTGCCAGAAACGAGATACAAGGCCACTGCCGATCCAATCCCTTCCCTGCAGCCTCTTACGTGATCAGCTCCAAATTGAACAAACTGGTATTCAGATTTTAAAGAGAAAAGAGATGAAACCAGCCACTGTGTCATTTAAAAAAAGAGCTCACCTTTCAGTGGGGGGGGGGGGGGAGAACAGATACATAAATGAAAGGCCACCATGTAATTGATGACTCCCACAAGTCAGCGTGTATTACATGTATTGAACGTCAGAATAAACCCTTTACTCTGGTTGAGGGCATAGAAGAACTGGGGGAAATGGCATATAGACATTGGACAATGAAGGTTTAGAAGATGCTTGTATGCCAAAGAGTATAGGATCACTGGAGTAAAGAATTTTAATAGTATTCATGTATATACATACACATATACGTATAGGTGTGCATTTGTGTGTGGTGCATGTGTGTTTTCAGGGAAAAGGGTGATAAGAGATGAGGTTCACATAGTAAAGCAAGTAGAGCCAAAGGTATTTGAACATTCTAAAGAGCTTGGACTTTACTTTGTAGATGTGCTGGTGTACACCAGGTCATATTCTCCATAAGAGGATGGCTTAGCTGTCCAAAACAACCTTGTTGGCATTGATTATGACTGGTTGGGAAAGAGACAGTGATGGGGCTGTTTGGTAGTCTACATTTCAGTGATAAGGATCTGAACTAGGGTAATCAATATCCTAGGCAAACAGAGAGAACAGGATGGATCTGTACTTCATAGGACCAGGTGAATGAAAGGACCAAAGGCTTAAGTTCCTTGATGGACTCCTTCCAGGTCAACATGACAACAGAAACAAGGATGAGGAAGGCACTAATAAGCAAGTTGAGTTGGGAAATGTTCAGGTGGAGTCTTTCAAGTCATCAGTTACAAGATAGGTCTACACAATTGAAATCATTAGAAGATAGAGGTTGTACTGGTTTAGTATTGCTTCTGTAACAAACTACTACAAAATATAAATCTGTTATCAATTGGAAGCTTGAAATGAGTGAGAAAGTACATTTCATACCTACAAGCTTTTTTAATGGAGTCTTTAGGAGCTCTGATGTATAGAATTACACCATTTGCAAATAGAAATACTTCGACTTCTTTTCTTGTTTGTATCTCTTTTATATTTTTATTTATGTCTCTTTATTTTTTATTTAATTTTCATTTTATTAATTTATTCAGGTTACAACTCAATTGTTATCCTATCACTTGTATTCTCCCATCCCTCTCTCCCTCCCGCTTTCACCCTATATATCTCTTTATTTTTTATTTAATTTTCATTTTATTAATTTATTCAGGTTACAACTCAATTGTTATCCTATCACTTGTATTCTCCCATCCCTCTCTCCCTCCCGCTTTCGCCCTATATATCTCTTTATTTTTATCTCTTGTCTTTTAATTCAAGCCCTATATTGATTGAAGAGGGTGAATATCCTTGTTTCTTGAGACAGGGACTTTCATTGTGTTCTGGTTCGCGTAGGATTAGGAATGAGGCTAGGCTAGTTGGCCAGCGAGCCCCAGAGAGCCACCTATATTGGCTTTCCTAGCGCTGAGATTGCAAACACACACTACCAGATCGTGCTTTTCATGTGAGTGCTAGGGAATCACACTTGCCAGGCTTCCCACACTTGCACAGCAAGCGCATTAGTGATTAAACCATCAGCTCGGGCCCAGATCAAGAAATTTATAAAAGAAGAAACCATACCCTCCAAGGGTATGTACTTCTGAACTGGCCTTGTTAGCTGCCAGTCACCTTATCATTAGCCTACAAAGTTAGCAAAGATAGCAACCCAGCTCATGAAGCAATTGTCCAGGTGCGATCTGCAAGCTGCTGACTTATTTGCTCTGCAGTATTGAACTCTTCCTCAATAAACTCTGAACTCCTGGTTTGACTCCCACATCTAAATCCAGACAACATTCAGGAACATGACCCTTGGCCTCTCTTATCAGAGCCCAACAGCTTCCCTTTAGTTCTACTTTCTCAGTTCAGCCTTCATGATCGCTGAGGACCTTCAGCTTCTAACATTTGTCTATACTTTTCCTTGGGCTCCCTGCCTACAAAAGGCTGTATCTTTGAATCTGGTCTCATCACTTAGTATTTTCTTTTATTGAGACAGAAAAACTTCCATTCATGCTTGGTCCCTGGGCTCAGTGACAAACATTTGTGAAAATGTTGTCCATCTACCATCTAAGTATAGACTGAGATATTCTCTTATAGTCATTCCAGAACTATGTGGGATAAGAGAGCTCAGTTACCTCAAAGAAGTTCCTGCTATAGCCACAAGAAGGAAGCAAAGGTTGCTGGGCAGATAGAAAAACAGCTAACACTTCCCTGTGGAAGATCATACCATTCCATCCATCTACTTTCTACTGAAGAGATTGCAGGACTCCGATAGTATTATCAAGAACTTCTAGAGTAGTCTGTTTGAGAGAGGCCAACTAATAACCACTCCTTTACAGACACACACTACAAAGAATGAAGCCAATTCCCTAATACCTAACACAAGTATTAAAAGAAAATGCAGCCACAAGGAGAAAATGCCCCTGTGACTCACAGCACAAAGCTTGGAGCACACAAGAGATTCAATAAACACTTGTTAAATTAGTGAGTTGCAGGAATACCTATGCTAAAAGCAGCCACCTCAGCCTCTGGCCTACAGGTGGTTTCACATGTGTCAGGTAATTTGTCGTGTTTGTGGTTGGGACAGCACGTCACTGTCACTGTATAGGTGACAGTGGCCAGCCTGGCATTGAGCTCAGAAATCTGCCTGCCTTTGACTCCTGAGTGCTGGATTAAAGGGATTAAAGGTGTGTGCCACCATGCCTAGCCTGGTTTTTTGTTGTTGTTGTTGTTGTTGTTGTTTGTTTGTTTGCTTGGTGTGTATGTGTGTGTGTGTGTGTGTGTACACATATCTGATAATAAAAGTTCAAGATTTAGAATTGCAAGGCAGCATTTTGGAAGACTGCAAGCTTACGCACTGGCTTTAGGAAGTTTTGTACGGTCTTCAGAAGGGCTGAGTAAGAGGTTTGTGACCACATCGACCTAAGCCAAAGATTTTGGGTTTTTTTTTTTTAAGAGGAATTGTTTGTTTTTGGTTTTGCTGTTTGTTTTTGCTTTGTCTTGTCTTGTTTTGTTTTGAGACAGGTTTTCTCTCTGCAGCCCTGCCTGTCCTAGAGCTAGCTATGTAGACCAGGCTGGCCGCGCCCTGCCTGTCCTAGAGCTAGCTATGTAGACCAGGCTGGCTGCGCCCTGCCTGTCCTAGAGCTAGCTATGTAGACCAGGCTGGCTGCGCCCTGCCTGTCCTAGAGCTAGCTATGTAGACCAGGCTGGCCGCAAACTCTTAGATCTCTTTACCTCTTCTTTCTGAGTGCTGAGATGTTCGTAAATGCCCCTAAAAAACCTTCGTGAAATATGTACTATGAAGGCCAGTCAAAGAAAGGCACTGTCCTTTCTGCCTACTCACATGACGTTTTGTGGTCTGGGTTCTTACACACCTTGTTTTCATCTGAGAGACAGTGAATTCCCTGCTGTGTGGCACCATCAGAAACAGGCAGAGTTTAGACTGTCCTGGCTATAATGCGTGTTATTAACAGCTGGATTACTGCTGTCAAGGGCCCAAAACTTGGTTCTTGGGATGGGAAGACATCTTAGAGATTGCTGCTATAAGCAGCCCCTCAGAGGACCACACCACATAGAGAGTATATCGCTGATCATTTTGTGCGGGACAATTTGGAGGGAAACAATCGCAAACATTCCCTCAGGAAGAGAAATAACAGCAATTTTAAAGATTGAAAAACACAAGAAAACTTAAAAAACTCACGAGAACAGTTGAGTATGGTGGGGGGTATATGCTTTCAGTTTCAGCATTTGTCTGGGGGCGGCCGAAGACTCACAGGACCAAAGTTAGCCTGGGGTACATAGTGACAGCATGTCACTGGGCTCAGTGACAGCATACACTGACATGCTGTCAAACAAAACAAAACAAGAGTAAACAACAACAAACAATCAAAGAAATCAGACACATTACTACCATTCTTTTTCTCATCGTAACTCTTCCTCTAGATAGAAATATATACCACATTGGGGATGGGACTTTGAATTCTAGCTTTTATTCATCAAATATTCAGTGAGCTCCTTCGGCACAGTTCTAAGCTCTGGAACTGTGGTCATCGACAAGGCAAACCTCTCACTCCCAGAGCGTTTGCTTGAGGTTGGGCTATGGTAAATCCATCACAAATGTCTGTATATTGTAATTATTTTTCTGTAAGGAGTAGGATTATTACTGTCACAACTGATAGATAATAGCACGTCATAAACATGTATAGTGCTCGATGCTATAGGAATTTCAGGAGAACAAGAGAAAAATTAATCCTGTAGAGTGTGAATCCAGCGTGGTCTACTCAAAGGAGGGGGTGCATCCACTCTTACAAAGACGTTAGGGCCAGAGCTATCAAGACAGCAGCAGGGAAAGCTCCCGAGACTGGAGGAAGCTTGTGTCCAAAGGACAACAGTAGGTATATGTGTGGATGGAGTGTCCTGTGTGAGAGGAGTGAGACCAGAATTGTCAGGACCAGATCACCCTAGGCAGGATGGGCGAAGGGAGGTGCTTGCTTTTATTCTATTGGCTGCACTGTGTGCCTGTGGGTTAGTTAGCTCATCCCATTCCTATCAAATGCTAAGTGTGAGAGAGGTGACGCTGTTGAACGGCTCCTGACTTCTAGGATGCCGAGTCTAGTTCCATTTAATTCAGGATCTGGGGAGATGCCTGTCACTTTTGGAAAGGGAATAGAAAAACAGGGACAGTTACATTTGCAGCTTAAGGAGGAAGGGAGGGCTTATTTTATCTCAGTTCTTCAGAGGGTCATGAGCATGTTTTCTTGGCCTTTCCCACTTCTGTAGAGCATCATGGTTGCAGGAACCCTTGGCAGTCAGGGAAGTGGGGGGTGGGGCTTTCAAAGTGGCCACTTGTTTGTCTGTTTTTTGTTTTTGTTTCTGTTTTCCGAGACAGGGTCTCTCTGGGTATCCTTGGCTGTCCTGCACTCCCTCTGTAGACCAGGCTGGCCTCGAACTCACAGCGATTCCCCTGCCTCTGCCTCCCACGTGCTGGGATCAAAGGCGTGCACCACCACAATTCATAAACAATAACAGGTGACTTGGAGACATGCTTTGTCCCAATGGTCTGGGTGAGATAGCCAGTAACTCTCAAATATTTCAAATGTCTGGGAAACCAAAGCCTGCTCTCCTTCCATTTTTGATTTGTGAGGCACACCGTTTTGGTTTTTGTTGTTGTTTTTCTTTCTTTCTTTCCCGCACCCCCGCCCCCCAGCCCCTTTCTCCCTCTTCCAGTCCCCTTCTCTTATTAAGTCATCCCAATGGAGTTCGGGAAAGCTCAGGCTCAAGGGTCAAGGACGTTGGGCCCAGAACCATGCGTCTGTTTGTAAATCACTAGGTGGACCTTGCCAGACCCTTCCCGGATCTGGCCTTCCAGACTCTCATCTGGGACCGTGATTAAGATTCCTCCTGGAACACAGACTCCGTGATTCTATTACCTTCCTCCTGGCAAGAGTTGAGGAAGGGTCAAACTCCTGCACACAAGCCCACCCAACTGTCCTAGAGCAATAAAGCAATTTCCTTGGAAATTTTCTTAAGAAGCAAAGTCATGAGGCCCTTGCAGAAGATGATGAAACCCAGTCCCGGCTGAATATTAAGTTAGAGAGGGGTCTGTGATTCGGTGGGGGTGGAGGTTGGAGGAAAAAAAATGAGGGGGGAGGTGAGGGGAGAAATTTTAATTGCGATTGTTTGGCCCGTTGATCCTACGCAAAGGACAAGAAGTCCCAAAGCAGTCTCAAACACAGATATTTGAAAAGCAGACGGCTGGGGGATGGTTTGGTCTCTCCCTCCCTTCGGAGGCTGTTTGAGAAGCGGTCTACAGCACTGACAAGCACGGGTTTTGGAGGCCATTGAAAAGTTTTGGGTCTAAATAGGGTAGGCAGCTTGGCTCAAGCGTTGCTAAGGAACACCTGGCAACGGGCAACAATAGGCCTTTTAGAGAATCCGGGGCAAACAGTGACCGTGGTAATGGGGTGGGCTTAAGGGTCTCCTTGCAGCCTGGGCCCCTCCTCTCCTCACACAGGGGCCTGGGCACTGGGCTATGTTCCGGAAATTCCCTGCACAAAGCCCCATTCAGTGGGAGGAGGGCCAATGCGTGTGCTGTGCGGGGAGTGGGGGTGGAGACAGGGTAAAGGGGGAGCGGAGGAGGGGGGTGCCAGAGAAGGCGCTTTACTGCCAAAAAAAAAAAAAATGAAGAAGAAGGAAAGAAAGAAATCCCAACCCTCTCAAGCCTCTTTCTTCTCGCAAAGACTAAAAAGAGGCACAGAAAGTGCTAAGTTTGTAAAAAGAGGCTGAAAAGATTCAGAAAAAAGTAGCATAAAAGGGGCTGGGAACGCCCAGGGAATTTTGAACAGAGCGCAGAAAAGGGACCCTAAAAAGCAATTAGTGACGCCGCTTGTCAATGAGGAGGCAGCTAGTTTGGGGTGGGGAGCTGACAGCTGGAGGTAGGTGTGCGGAGGCTGGTAGGCAAAGGGGGATGTGGTGGGGTGGGTGGGAGATCAGAGCAGGTGAGGAGGAAGGGACTGGGGAGCGTTGGGGGATGGGAAAAGAGAAAAGGGGTAGGAATTGGAGGGGTGGGAAGTGGGGAGACCACGGTGCATCCTCCACCCCAGCCACCTATTCGCTGCTAGAGATTTGAGCTGTGAAGCTATCCGACCCACTTCGATTTGTCTACTTGGGCAAGCCAGTCCCGGAAAGCAAGGAAGATCTGGGCAAGCCAGGGACTAGGGTGGGACCTGCATCTGCAACCCTTGTGGTCTCTGATGACCACAAAGGAAACCCCAATATGCTGAGGGGGGGGGGCGGGGAGCCGGGGGTGTGGTGAATGACCCTCCGAGAGAATGAGGAGTGAATAGTAGATGCTCCAGGGAGTTGGGTGTCTTGCCTGGGTCCCTGGGGAGGCTCAGATGACAGCCAGTGGTGGAAAGCAAGGGAGCCAACAAATTAGCACTCTACAAATTCCACGTGCCCGAGCTGTGTAACATTCATGTTCAAACACCCTACTCAACGGCTCTAAAGATAATAATTTTACATTTCCAGCAGAATGTGCACAGTGACAATTATCTGTATTCCTACTGTGTCGCAGCATCAACCAATAATCAAGAGAATTATGCTCCAGTTGAAAGCAGATTTAAATAAACAGACGCTAAATGGGAGCCAATAATAGATGTACCAAAATAGTTCAGGCAAGGAAGCAGCCATTCAGATACAAAGCTGTTTAATGAAGGAGGCAGGAGGTACCCAGACCCCAGGATTTACTACTACGCCCTGTCTGCAGCTCAGGCGGGCTGGCACGTCTAGTTGTCTCTGCAGACTTAACCAGCATGCTCTCCTTTCCTCTGGTCCTTCCTTGGATACTCAACGTTATTAGCTAGAAACATTTGGGCACCATCAGCAAAAATTATCAAACCCCCGTCCTTAGTTAACATTTGCATTCCTCTGCTCAGGGTTAAAATGCAATCATGTTGGCCTTGCCTGGGGCAGGGGCTGAGAGTGTTAGCTCCTTTAGAAAGAAAATCAAAGTGTCATTTTTTTGTTGTTGTTGTTGTTATTGTTGTTGGAAGAGGGAATGGGATATTGGAAAAGAGGAATGGAGGTGCACCGTGCATCCATTAAATCAGGGGTTCTGACCCTGTGGGTCGCCACTCCTTTGGGGGTACTGCATATCAGATGTCTATATTGCAATGCATAACTAGCAAAATCGCAGTCACAAAGTAGTAACAGAATAATTTTATGGCTGGGGGGTCACTAGGACATGAGGAAATGTATTAAGGGTGGAGGTGCTGGGAAGGTTGAGAGCCACTGGTTTAAATCATTGCATATAACAGTGGATGCTCCATGGGTCAGAGGTTAAAGGGATGGTTCCATCCTTTGAAAGCTTCCATGTGGGAAGGAGATAACCAGGGGATCTGTGGCTGTTATAAATGTACAGTGGGAAACCGGAATGGGCTCTGCCAGCGACATCAAGGAGACACCCGAGTGAGGCAGCTGAGGGTTAAGTAACAGAAATCCTGGAGGGAAGCCTTGCTGGCAGACCAAAGGGCATGCTCAGAAGGCCTGGTTGGCCCCAGTAACCACACTTCTTTGGCAAAAACCAGCTTACAGGTGAGATAAGATAGTTGAAGCAAACGGTGTTGGGAAACTCACAACGACCCCAAAGAAAGCCTTTACTGTGGTCTTAAGGTCAGGGTGATGACAGGGTAGTGGCCAGCAGCCTCATCTCTACTGGCGTAAGGTTCCCTCTCCCCCAGGGCATTGTTCCTTCATCCTTGCCCAGAAGTTGGGGGTTGGGCTCCATGCTCTCCTGTTTTGAATGGAACGATGTTGCTTCTGATCTTCTCTTGGCCACTCTGCAATGCGAGTCTATCTTTCTAGGGGCAAGACTCACCTAGCTCTGCGTGCCCAACGATGAGGCCATCCAACTGTATGTGCAGCACTAAGCTGTTGCTGTTTTCCCCGCAGTTAACTCTGGTCATTTGGCTGTGTCTTCATTAATACATTTGGAAACTGATTTCACTCTCTCTTTGGACTCTGTGAGTAGAGAATAGAGCGAAGTAAAAGAGGTCAGCTCTTATCCTGGAGTATGCACAGGGCGTATGTGGCATTTAAGATCTGTGAGCAGAGGCACAAGATGTGACTGCTTTGTTAGCTGGGTGGAGGAGGTTTTTTTGGGAGAGAGAAGACAGGAGGAAGAAAAAGATAATAGGCTTAATTGGGCAATGGTATTGGTGTATTGGAAAAGAGATACCTGGGAATGTGTTGACGGAGTTTGAGTTAATAAGGAACAATCTTGGTTTGTGGTAAGTTACTTTCAACGGTAGTTGTTGACGCAGAAGATGAAGAAAATAGGAGTGTTGAATTTATTCTATCAACGTGGTGATTTGGAGTGTACACAGAAGACTAAGGAGAGATGCTAAGAATTATTCAAGCCCAGGGCATCATGAAAGATAGTGTAGCCAAATTTGTAAATTCACCTAGAAATAACTGTTGAAACATAGAAGTAAGAAATGTCCAAGAGACACTGTAGAATAAGGTAATGAGCATGTGTGGATCCAAACCAACATTTAAGCCAAGTTTGAAAAAAAAGTATTGAATCCCTCCTGAGAGCTAGGGGGAATATTTACTGTCTTCAGAGTTTAGTAGAGTACCAGCATGTCATAAAGGCATTTAATATTATTTTATTATCTGTTACTATATAACGTATGTTCTACAATGCCCAATGACTCACTCTTTCTATGTGTTTGGTAATAATTCAAGGTGTGTAGCAGGTTCATATCCATCTGCCTTACATATGTGTAACAATATAAAAGATGAGACTTTTGGTGTATGAAATATGTCATTCCAACACATTAAAAATACACAATAAAAATAGCCGTATTTTCAGTCACTATCTTTTCAGGACCACAGACAGCTCAGTATATTTTCCTGCTCAGTGTATTTAATTTCATGGTCTTAAGTAAAACTACATGTGTGCCTTGGTTATACAATCTTTATTTTCCAATTTACATATTTTCTCTAAAATAAAATAAAAGCCACATTTGAGAACAGCAAGTCATTAGCTCATTTTGTCAGTTTTTTTGTTTGTTTGTTTTGTTTTGTTCTTTGTTTTGTTGTTGTTGTTGTTGTTGTTTTTTTTTTTTTTTTACTCCAATTGTAATTACTCAGCAGCCAGTGATAAAATCAAGCAGGACAATCAAAAGTCTACCTCACAGTCTCCTGTCAAAAGCGTTCTTGGTGCAATGTAACTGACGTTGAACTTGCATGTAAAAGGAAGATGAAGGGAAGGGAGTCTGCAAGAGACCTGGTTAGGATTACCTTTTCTTTCAAGTCAGGTGTAAACCAAGGAGACTTGTGTAAATGCTACTTAACTCTCACACCCCTGGGCTGGAGTTTCTCCACAGGTGTGTCAGGGGTGGGCCTCCCAGATGGAGAGTTGAGGGCAGGGTAAAGAAGGAAAGAAAAACATGAACAGAGATCACGGCGGGGGGAGGGGGGACGGCTGTTAGGTTTTGGCAAAGCCAGCTACATCATTCCATTAGAACTCCATTGCTCCACTGCAAGCGGAAAGAAGTGCAAACAGATTCAAACAATAGAAAAATAATTTGTTTAGCATATATGCAAATGGGCAGAGAACACTGCTTTAGGAACTGTACTCAAATGATGTTTTGTTGACACCCCCTTTCTTGTCGTTTCTCAAGTTGGTTTTTCATGCCCGATGGTTTCTCTCCAGGAGTTTCTCATTTTTATGCCCTGGGGACTTTAATTTGAGCACCCATTTGTCCCACCTCCAAATGTCACATTCCACCACTGACTCAGTGGAGGTAAGAGCAAGGCATTTAAGTTAGCCGGGTGGGCTTCGCTCTCCTTAAGCCCACCCATCCCCTTTCAGCAGGGTGCCTCCTGAAGAAGACTTTAGGGCAGGTCCTCTAGCCTGTTCCCATAGCCTCTAGCCTCTGATTGCTTAGACTTTGTCGTTTGTGAGCCAGAGGAGGAAGATGGCACAGAGCTGTTCATTAAAGGAAGCATGGGCTGACTGATAGACAGTCCAGCACAGCAGATGACCAGCCACGACAAGCTGGGTGCTGGGTGCCTTATAAAACAACATACTGTAGTGAAATTCTGGAGGCTGGAAGTCCAGAATCAAAGTGTCAGCAGGGCTGATGTCCTCCTCCGATAAGTGAGGTGAAGGGAGAGGCTGTGGGACATTTTTGCCGCAGAGACATGCCCTACACATCTATCCACATCAGATAAAAGAGGCCACGACAGGTCAACGAGTGATTCTACCAAAGCCAAATCTGGTGAGCCCATAAGTTTTTATTGGAGTTACTTATGGGTGTATGGGTGAGGGGTTACGGAAGTAAGGGCTACTAAAAAGCAGCGGAATCACCAAGCCCACCGCGATGCATGGAAGCTCCATCTCTGGAGCCCTCTGCATGACTTGCAGGCAGCTCAGCTGGCCTGAGAACCTCTCTCTGCCACCTGACAGGTCAGACGAGTCCCTTCTTCTAGCAGCTGTTCACTGCTTCCCTGGAGAGGGTCCTTGTGAATCTTTTAAGTTTCATGTTTCCCGGACACATGAAGTTTGTCTGTTTGTTTTGCTTTCTAAGCCTTCCAAGCTTCCGTCCTCCTCCAGGAGCTGTTTCAGTTTGGAGGAAAGCGTTGTACAACAGAGAGCTACTCTTCAGCCTTCTCTCCTCGGCTTCGGAACGGCCATATGCTTTCTACCTCGTCACGTTGGCATCTGTCTCTGGGTCCATGTTGCCTTCTTTTTAAGGTACCGGTTACATTTGATTGGGGCTCATCTTTATGCCCATGCTTTCACTTGAGCACCCACTGCAGACCACCACCTCCCCCACCCCCTGCACGCCCCATCTACTAATGTCACATCCCACTTTTGACTGAAGGAAGATCATAGCAAAGCACATGAGGACGATGGACCCACGAGGCAAAAATAATTTAAAAACCTGGTTCCCTGACTCTACTATGTGAAAGAGGAGAGCGCGCTCTATACACCAGGAGTGATAAAACACTTATGTCAAAAGCAAATTAGGGGAGGGGAAAATGCTTATTTGGCTTATACCTCCAGGTCATAGTTCATTACTGTGAGAAGTCAACTGGAGCTCAGGCGAGAACTTTAAGAACGCAGTAATAGAGAAACGGAGTCCTAATGAGTGGCAGTCGGAACTCTGGTGACAGAGAACTGGAGACACGTTTCACTCTAAGTGAACAGCACGGAACTCTCTCCTTGTCATGGTTAGACTAAATGAAGGTCCATGATGTACAACTGAAAATATCTTGGCTCCTTTAGTATTGGAGCTGGAACGAAGTGAATGTCAGCTCAGGGCTCTTTCCCTCAGCTCATGATGGATTATGAAATATTGGTTGCTTACAGTTATTAGAGAGCCAAGGACGACATGAGGTGACAGTTGATGAGCAGTGCCAGCCAGCCATTCTCCTCTGGCGAGGTGGAGTTTCAGGAGCCTAGGAAGTGGTAGGAACTACAGGGTTGCAGAGTACCCCTGGGAAAGCATCTTAGTTTCCTGCTGAGAACCAAGCACAAGTCCAGATTGGAAGACAGGCAAGAACCACGAGCAAAATGGACTAACAAATAAGTTGTTTGACTTTTGGGAAATCCAGCAACTTCTCAATGGCACAGAGCAAGGACTACTCAGTTTATATTTATTTCATTGTCTATTTTTTTTCCCTTGCTGGCTAAAGCAAAAAATTGTGTATGTGTGTTCTCTGGGGTTTCAAGAAGCAGAGCAGAGAGAAAAGAACTATTAAAGCTTAAGGTTGCTGGGCGTGGTGGCACACGCCTTTAGTCTCGGCACTCCAGAGGCAGAGGCAGGCAGGTCACTGTGAGTTCGAGGCCAGCCTGGTCTGCAAAGTGAGTCCAGGACAGCCAAGGCTAACACAGAGAAACCCTGTCTCAAACAACCAACCAACCAACCAAAACAAAACAAAACTTAAGGTTAACAAGACAGGTTACATGTGTGAGTATGGATCCTGCAAGAAACAGATGCCAAAATAGACTTGACACTCAGGGTTTATTGCTGGGAAAGATTTATACAGGATGGAAGGGAGAGGTGAAGATGGAAGCAGGGATAAGTGCAGGGACCTTCGGGCCAGTGTGGCTGCTGAAACGATGATAGAGACAAGAGAGGATGAAGGGAGAAAGAGCTTTAGTGTGCAAGGCAGGGCAGACAGCCTGCTTGAAGAGCTCCATAGGCTCAAAGCAGCCCAGATTGAGTGCCTGTTGCCTGACTCATTTGCTATCTGAGAGCAATTGCCCAGTCTCAGGGTGAGAACACTGCTGCACTGACCCAAGTGTGTGGCCAAGGAGCTCTCAGAAAACTGTGTCCCCAGCAGCAGGTTCTCTCGGCAGAGATGTGAACGTCACACACCCACGATTGCACTTGCACTCCACCCGAGCTTGAGAAGGCTTTTTTTTTTTTTTTTTTTTTTTTTCTCAGAATCTCCAAGAACCCTGGCAATCAACAAAGCAGAGGCAGAGGAAGAAGTAAATCTTGTCTACCAATGTGTGGCTATTGCCCTGGTCCAAGCCAGTATCATCACTGGCCTATCCTCTCAATTAACCTCCATGGCGAGGACTATTTGTATCTTAAGTGGCTGTCCTGGACACTTTCTCACTCATGCCAGAGCTGTCCTGACATAAGTCAGAGGAGAGACGCCTTGACTTAAAGGGACTTCCATGTCACATTCAGAAAAAGCCTTCCGTTGGGCTCGGTGCTTGGCTCCGCTTTGACTGCCCGTTACTCTCTGACCTTCTCTCTCATCTCTTCACCCTTCGCCCACCCACATCCAGCCGCAGAATCTGTGTTTTCCTTTGAGCACATCAGGGAAGCACCCAGTTCAGGCCTGTTTGGTGCTCCCTCTGTGAAGCACAAACACCCCAGCTGGAACCCTTCCCTTCAGGTATTCACTGAAAAGAGCCCTTTCAGGGGGACCCTCCACAGAACATCTGGTCCCTACAGCTGCAGCTCTTCTTGACAAACCCTTCCAGCTTTTCCCCTACTAAAGCTAAATATCATCAAATGTCTCTTTCCTCCTTTGGTCTGTTCATCATCAGTCTTGCTTTAGGATGCAAACGCCGGGGCAGAGGGAATCGGGTTTTGTTTCATCCACTGCAGTGGTTTTTATGAGTGAGTTGATTCTAGAGTCAGCGTCAGGAGGCATGGAGGCAGAGCAGGCTCTCCCTGGGTGAAGGGGAAATACTTGAGATTTGGGTCAACAAGCATGGGTAAAGGGGCCTAACCCCGCAATTAGTGAGAAGCCCGTTGTCACCTGTAAGTCCTGCGCTCCTCACCCAGGGGATGTGGAACCACATGTGGAATGACAAACAGTTGTGAAAGCTAAGGGACATAAGAAGTCAAGGGCACCAGGGACACTTTCTTCGTCGGCCCGATAAGCAATGGTGGATTGTGGTCCTCACGCTCCACTGTTGAAGGCATTCCTAATTGCTCCAGTGGCATTTTATAGCCTTACTTAGTAGTAATCAAAGTCCCCACCCCAGCTCCTTGCTCATTCGTTCTCTATAAGCCTAAGCAAGCGTCTTGACCCCAACTCTCCAGTTCTGAGACAGAGTTGACTGTATTTATCATGCTCAGCCTTAAGGCATGCGGATCAAAAGCAACACATTGGGGCTTCCTTGGAACCTGGCAATGTTTACAGGAATGCTATCCAGATTCATCTCTCCTAACTCAACTCCTCAATGCCTCACACTGAAGCCTCTCATTTCTCTCCTATCAGTTGCCTGAGAAACACAGGCTTTAATAGTCTTTTTTCAATCATTCTGTTGTTGTTTGGTTTTGCTACAAAGATTCTCCCGGTAGCCCTAGCTGTTCTGGAACTAGCTGTATAGACCAAGTTGGCCTCAAATTCAGAGATCCACCTACCTCTGCCTCCCAACTGTTGTGATTAAAGGTATGTGCTACCAACCATTATGCTCAATAGTTTTTTTTTTCTTAATGTGTCACATCTTGTCTGGATTTGGTGGCTAATGTGTTTATGGCAGCACTATCTTCTGAAATAGTCCTTAGGTGAAAGCACTGTGCGGGTCAGGAACAAGGGACAGTCTTGCTTAAACCACTGTCGTGTTGTCTTCATGAGCATAGTCTGACGTATGTGACGATAATAAAATAATGGGCCTTTCCACTTCTTCATTTCAAGCTGTTCTGTTTTAAGCCTCTAATAGGTGTCTGTATGTTTTGAGAAAGGTCTGTTCCTTTTACCACTGTAGCTTGTTGTCCCCAACGGACATCAATGCAGAGCACTGTCATGGATACGAGAGAAAAGATGTCCTACATATGTGATGTTACAGTGCAGTACTAAAAGTCTAATTTCATCCATTTCTCCCAATTAAGGCTAACTCGTCTTTGATTCCAGTGTCCCATTTGCAATGAACGTCTAGTGGTAATTGGACTACAGAGCTATTAAGCCCTGTACTTCAATCTGCAAAGAATTGTCTTTGTTCAATTAGGAATCTACATTTTCATGCCAGTCTTCACAGATTATTTTGAATGGAGAATGGACTCTGATTAAGAGCTATCCTTCTTAGACAGGGGGGGGGGGAACCTACCTACCTCCAAACAAAAAAGCCAAACCCTCCCAGCAGCCCGTAGTCCTCATCCTGTGGTTTGATTTAATGTGCTGCGTGTCTCTAACGGACAGAGAAGGGCGCCATTGAAGTGACTGTTTAGAATGTAATATCATAGATGTTCTTTCGTGCCATTTTACATGTGGCCTGTTAAGCACTTTCGTGACTGGGCTTTGAAGGATGTTCCCCTGTCCAAGTATTCCCATTAGTGTGCTACATGATAATGACTGGGTTTTGCAGATAAAACTATCTGACCCCCCCCCCCACTTATTTTTGACATTCTTATACCTATCTACTCTCCTTGGGGCTTTAAAAATGTGATACCATACGGCGCCCATACAGAAATTAATCAGGCAGCATTTCCTTCTTCAGCAGACATGGGGAATGAGGTTCAGAGAGACCGTGCTACTTTCTCACAGTCCACCAGTAAGCCATTGATAAAACCGAGGGTCAGCTACAGCTACCTGCCTTCTTCGACCAATTTTTCTCACATATCAAGTGCTTTTTGTCTTAGTGAATCCACAAAGCCAAACAGTGAATCACTAGCATTCTAGTGGTAGGATTCTGTAGGTAGAATTCTGAAAATATGTCAATTCTCAGATGTGTGCTCTAGTAACTCCAAAAGTGCCCTATAGTTATATTTTTAGTTGAAAGCAAGAGATTTGTAAATTATTAGAATGTGTTACCACAATGACAACCTCCTCACTTTTAGTCTTGGGTGTATATGGCGTTCACGTGTGGGGGGGGGGGGAGGTGGGGGGAGGGAGAGACCAACAGACTGACAGACCAACAGACATAGAGAGACACACAGAGAGACTGGGTATAGGCATGCTATGGTGCATGTGTGAAAGTCAGAGGGCGACTTCACATGTCTCTCCTCACCCTCCACCTTTTGGAGTCGGGTTTCTTATTGAATACTGCATATGGCCTAGCTATCCTATGAGCTTTCAGGGATTTACTTGTATCTGCCTCTTGTTTGCCGATAGAAGTCCTGGGGTTTCAGACGTGTGTAATACTGTTTGGTTTTCATGGATTCTGAAGATCTGAGCTTGCATGGCAAGCTCTTTACCCACCCCAAAAAACTTCCCTAACTCAAAAGCCTTCTTAAATAATATGGGCTATTATCCAGATCAAAATTACGACTTAGCCCTTTTTCCAATATTGGTTCCTTTAGGAAAGAGGTCATGACGTTTCCATTTTTGCAACGCTTCAACTAGGCACAGATATTAAAGTAAGAAAATAAATGGATCATTGTTTTCATAACCCAAAGAGATAGGTAAGGTATATGTAATTAATTCATGTACTACACCTAATCTTATGTGCTCTTTAACATACATATATACATGCAAGTAAAAAAAAAATCCCTTCAGAACAAGAACTCTGGCCAAATCTTTCATTCCCCATTCGAAACATTATACTGGCACTGTAAGCCTCCTCCTTTGATGCTGAGCACTCCCCTCTCTTTATTAACACTCTAGTAAACCTACACACCAGCACGTCCCTATTCTTCTCTGCCTTGGACCGTGCCGTTTCATAACGACAAGAAGAAAGACTTACCTAAGCACCTGGATGCAAAGCGATAGCTAACCCAAGTTTTCTTTTTGTGGATATAGTCAGTGTTGGCGCAGTGAGATTTGTAAGCAACAGAGATGATAACTTCAACGCCTTGTGTGGAATCTGATTCCACCTGGCTGTGAGGTGTTTGCCCAGGGCTGGGTTGGTGGGAGAAATATAGCATTCTTCTTCTTTTTAAAAAAATTTAACCTACTTAGTTTTTTTGTTGTGGCAGGTGTAGAGATAACTTTCCAGTAATAGCTGGAAGCAGTATCCATCACTTTCACAAGAACTTGCCATCTGGTCCTGAAGGCCAGAGATAATTCGGTCTCTTAGTTAGCTCCAGTACCCCAGCAACGACTGATAAATGAATCTGATTATATTGATGACTGGCAGTGTCAATACCACAGAAGCATTTGGCCACTGGGAGCAAGCCCTTCAGATCTTTTTTAAGCAAAAACCAGCAGAGCTCTAATTCAATTAACATATCTCAAAACCAAGCACATTGCTTAAGGGGAGAGAGGTCACCTTTTATGAAGGCAATGTAGAAATACTGAAAACACATTTGCATAGTCTGTACATCTTTTATCTAACCTTTGATCTCCTACAGTAAGAAACCAGATTTAATTTGGGCCTTGTTTACTCTAGACTGAATAACTGTACTCAGGAAATGTTACTTCCTGGTGCATTCTGAAACTTCCCAGAACTAAAAAGCTCTGTGGTTTAAGAGGAAAAAAAAAAATTAGATGTGCCTGTCAAACAAAGGAAGGCAGAGAGTTATGACATGCATGATATAGGCACAATGACAGTTCTTTGAAAGAAAGAAGTGAAAAAAAATTGTCCCAATTGTCTGGACTGGATGCTCTCAAGTTGATAAAGTTGACTTTGTCAGCATGGCTCTGCCATTTTGAAACGGTTATTTTGTCCAACTAGAGTCAGAGCCAAGAGATAGATGCTTTGACGAAAAGAGAATGAGGTGGCTGGAATACAAAGCACTGGGCATGGCCGGATATCCCAGGGTCCCTGGAGAGTATGTGCAGCAACGATAAGATGACATAATTGAATTAAGTGGTATAGCAATGCATGGGGGGAAAAATCAACCTGCAAGGGTCAGTCTCTTGGGAGAGTGTAAGCTTTGAAAGATCTCTTATCAAGAAGAAAGTCAGGGAGCCAAAGTTATCCCAGCTTGGGAAAGAAAATATCATTCTTTCGGGAGAATAGGACTCTCCTGCTGAGGAGCAGTATTGATGAGGGAGGGGAAGCATACAAATGAATAGAGCGTACATGCCACACCCCTCACCATATAAAGGTGATGCCAATGTCTACATGGCGAACAGTGTAGGAGACCAGGAGCTAAGGGCTGAGAAATGCTGTAGGTATAGATAAGAGTGGGGGAAGGGGAACTGGGAGTCTGAGAGGGTGGAAGGCACTGTGGTTCTATGAGGAGGGGTCAGGATATGGTTCTTTGGACAGATAACATCCAAGCAGATCTTGAAGGCGATGAGGTCACTTTCTTACAGATTCAGGTAAACGGTTTTTCAGGAAGCGGGGGCTGGCATCCTGTGTAGCACGTGCTGCATATTTTATACTAATAAAAATCCAAGAAGGGCGTTCTCATCTCTACTTTAATAGAAGGTGAGAAATATTAAATAACCTGTCTCTAGACACAAAGCTGGCCGGTGACAAAGCCAAACTGTGATCATAGACATTCTATCTGTAGGCCCCACCCTCTCCGGAATTATCTATTTCCTCGATTGATGGACATTCCCCCCCGCCCCAAACAATACGTATTCTGTATGTTTTTAGTTGTTTGGAAACATAATCCAATCCTGGAAGATGCAAACAGCATGGTACAGATCGCCCTATGAATAGACGAGCTGTAATACATTGTGTAGAGGATCAAGGACACAGATCTACAGGGGCAAAGGCACAGTGCGCAGTTCTGAAAACCAGCATTTGCTATGTCTGGTGAACTCATTTCTACTCGTTTGTATGAATCCTGACAATCTCTTTGCAGTTTTCTTTCAACCTTTGCAAAGCTCCTGCGGGTATGTGTCTAGGACTCTGCTCTGCTAGAAAGAAAATAAAGTAGGAGGGAAGGAAGAAAAAGGAAGTGTGTGTGGAGGGGCCACAGAAGGAAAGAGATGAGAGAATAACCCCACAAAGAATTTCTGATGGGATTTCAGCTTTCTCCCTAGACATACCCATCCCTGAAGAAAATTTCATTTGGAGGTAAATGGCAAATACTTCATACCCAGACTGGGAACCATTGAGGTCTAGATTGAAACTGTACAGCCCCATTGTTAACACTGATGTGTTTTTTTCCTTTGTAGTGCTCATGCACATCTCTAGATACATTAATCTCAATGCTCCAAGACTCATATACAACATTTGTATAAGCTGTGATGACTAGCAACACACAGGTGCTATGAAGGAGAGAGGGGGAAATGCTGAGGAGGCTTGAGGGAAGGGGCAACAATCTGGAGGGAGAGAGAGGGAGGAGGAATAAACAACACTAAGTGTGTCCGAACAGTCACAGGGAATCAACTATTTTACGTTTGCATAAAATTGCTCACAATATTTATGTAGTTTAAAGGAAGTTACGCCTTTCTCCTCCTAAGGGTCGTAGAATATCTAACAAAAACTCCAGTACCAGGCATGAAAAACCTTTTGAGCTGTTGGTTGGGCAAGTCTAAGAGGCCACCCTAATATCTTGGGGGTAAGCAACATCTGTTTAATTAGGTTGACGGTCCAGTCTGTAGGAGGGCATTACAATCCTAGCCAACTACACACGGCTTGCGATGTCATGCTTAGAGGGGGAGCTATCGCTGCCGTTTTCTTAAATCAATACACTTTACCATTGCATTCTAGATGCCTATCCTTTTGTCCACATGTCGCTCTCAGTCCTTATCGAAGAGGCTTCTCCTTTTTGCAGCAGGCGAAGACCAGTACAGAAATCTGTGATTGGTTAAAAGGCAAGGAACAACTGCCAATGGAGTGGCCAGCCTCCGTGATACTGTATCGGCCCTTCTCCTGGAGTTCAGGGAACACTGAAGGAGAGAGGCCATGAAGATTATAAAAGACAGAGACACAGGATGTCTACTGTAAGGTAGTATTTCCTACACACTATGGAAACATCAACAAGACGCCTACTACACAAAGACTTGCACAATGACAACAGCATTGATGAGTGGACATGACAACGTGGACTTAACAGCATGGATAGGGTAGATCTAACTGTGTCTCACCCCTAGATGAAGAACCACAGGGAAATTATTACTGCTGAGGGAGGGAGAATCAGTCTTTCCCAAGGCCGAGCCCTCTAGTTGGTTATGGAATACCAAGAAGTCAGCCCTGAAAACACATACCGTCAAGCAGTAATGACTCAATGGAGTCATCGAGTTATATTTTATAACTCTATTTATACACAGATCCATATGTGTATCACAATAATAATTAAAGACCAAGAGGCCATGAATTTGAAAGGAGTGGGGGGAGGGGCATACAAGAAGTTCAAGGGAAAGAAGAAAGGAAAGGGGAAAATGGTGCAAATATAAATTCTCTAAAGAATAAAAATTTACAAAGCCATGGTGGGTAGTAAATAAAATAATGTAATGGTTGTCACATAGGAACAGCTCAGTAGGAGCTATTACTCCCACACTAATCTTGGGGGCTAAAGTGTTCAATTAATATTTACTGGCTACAAATTTAAAATTTTGTTTTCTGGTTGACATAGATAAAACATCTGAAAAAAAAAAAAAAGTCACAGGATGAGTAGTAGGAAAAGCACAGACATCCAGAAACAGAAGGGGTTGTGCTGGGTACCACTGTGGGCCTGTAGAGATTACAAGGGACAGCTTCTGCACATTAATAAATCCAGGTTTCCTCACTGGTCAAGTAAACAGAATGGTCCTTAAGTGTTGGAGATAAACGTGACTTACTGGAGACATCCTGGACCAAGACCACTCTGCTATCCACACCTCGCCATGCAGTCTTTATGAGCTAAGTTATTACATGTGTGGGAATTGAAAGAGGGAGTGGATCAGGAACATGTCAGTCCTTGCTGTTTATGGTGGTTTCAATAGGAATGGCATTCCAAAGACTCATGTGTTTGAATGTTTGGCCCATAAGGAGTGGCACTATCAGGAGGTGTAGCCTTGTGAAAGTAGGTGTGGCCTTATGGGGGTAGGTGTGGCCTTGTTGGAATAGGTGTGACCTTGTGGAGTGTGTGTCACTGTGGAGGTGGGCTTTGATGTTTCATATGTTCAAGCTATGCCCAGAGTGGCACACAGTCTCCTTCTGCTGCCTTCAGATCAAGATGTGGAACTCTCAGCTCCTTCTTCAGCATCCTGTCTGCTTGCACGCTGCCATGCTTCCCACCATGATGATAATAGACTTACACTCTGAAACTATAAGCCAGCCCTCAATTAAGTGTTTCTCTTTACCAGAGCTGCCATGGCCGTGGTGTTCCGTCACAACAACAAACCCCTGACTAAGGCAGTGTAGACAGTGTTCATGTGAATTTACAGCCTCCTCTGCGTGTTTTCTCGTTGCCCTGGTGACATCCCAAGGCAAAACCAAAGTCTCTAAGCTGTGTCCTGCTGCGTGTTTTCTTCCAGTATCCCAACTTACTCAGTACCATGCCTTTGAATACTGCGCATGCTTGACTACGTTCACATTTATATTTTCCTGTCACAGCATTTCCTCGGACCTTATACGTCATAAGTGTTTACTCTGTGTTGCCTCTTTAAAAGTGTGACATGCATTTATTAACTGTAGCATCTATAGGTCAGAAGTCGGGTTCGACTTAGTTGGGGTTCTTTTGTCCCAAGATCTCTCCAAAAGTACAGATAAGATATTAGATAGCGTTGTACTCACCTCAGGGACAAGTTGGAGGTGAGGCCGGTCCCAAGTTCCCTCATGTGCCTTCTACTTTATTTTTTCAGAGTTGATTTGCTCCCAGGAAGGCTGTAGAGCAAATGTATAAAATTGCCCTGGCTTCCAGTCCTATGTACCATAAAATTTTCATTTAAATCAAGGAGCATAGTTAACTCAGAAACAGAGCCATCATTAAAATGCCCTTCCTCGCCATGGGTGATGATGACCACAGGGAAGATGTACTATGCTGTCCCACCTGCAGTTTACTCTGCACCATATTCTCTTCCTCTCCCTCTCCCTCCCTCCCTCTCCCTCTCTCTCCCTCTCTCCATCTCCCTCCTTCTCTCCTTCTCCCTCCCCCTCTCCCTCCCTTTCTCTCTCCCTCTCCCTCCCTCTCTCTCTCTGTCTCCCTCCCTCTCTCTCTCCCCCTCCCTTCCTCTCCCCCTCCCTCCCTCTCTGTCTCTCCTTTCTGTATGGCATGCATATTGTATGTGTCTGTGTATGCATGAGCATACAAATGGCAGGGAGGTAGAGATCACTTGTCTTATGCTACTGAAAGGCTCTTGTCTTCCGACAGAGTCTCATTCAACCCTCTGCTAACCAGTGAGATCTGCCAAGCAGTGAGATCTAGGGAGCTCCTTGTTTCTGACCCACTACCAGGGCTAGGGTAACAGGCATGCACCACTAGTCCTAAATTTTTTATGTGTGTCTAAGGATTTGAACTCAGTTCCTCACGCTCTCACAACAGGCACTTTACCTACTGAACCACCATCACAGACCCCACTCCGTTTTTCAAACTGAATGTATCCACACTCAAAGCGCTGGCTAAGCTCCTACACAACCCAACTCCTGCCTCATTCTTCCATGTGATAGAGCCACCTCGCTTACTTCCACGCTCAGCCAGCCTCTCAGCAGAGCCGTTTCTCACTGCTGACACTGCGGCTTCCCTGCTCCAGCCCTTCATGTCTTCCTGCTTGCTGTTATTGCAATGGTCTCCAAGTGAGCTCCTCTCTGTGGTCCACCCACCTTCACACTCCACTGGATGTGTTAAAAGGAAAGCTAGATCGCATTACCCTTGGCTGAAGTCTTCCTCAGAACTAACTTCCTTCCTTCCTTCCTTCCCTCTCTCCCTCCCTTCCTCCCTTCCTTCTTTCTTTCTCTAAATTTTGGATTATTACATTTTCCATTCTTTTTATTTTTTTAAATTAAAATATTCTTTTTTAAAATTTTTTATTAATTTATTCTTGTTACATCTCAATGGTTATCCCATCCCTTGTGTCCTCCCATTCTTCCCTCCCTCCCATTTTCCCCTTATTCCCCTCCCCTATGACTGTTCCTGAGGGGGACCTCCTCCCCCTGTATATGCTCATAGGGTATCAAGTCTCTTCTTGGTAACCTGCTATCCTTCCTCTGAGTGCCACCAGGTCTCTCCCTCCAGGGGACATGGTCAAATATGAGGCACCAGAGTTCGTGTGAAAGTCATACCCCACTCTCCACTCAACTGTTGGAGAATGTTCTGTCCATTGGGTAGATCTGGGTAGGGGAAATTAAATATTCTTACATCATTTCCTCTACCCCTTTTATCCTTCAACTCCTCCAAGTACCCCTTGTTCCCTCTCAAATTCATGGTCTTTTGGTCCCTTTCTCTCTCCCTGCCCCCTCCCCCCTCTGTGTGTGTGTGTCTGTGTCTGTGTGTAGGTATTCCTAAGTATATACATACAATCTGCTCAGTCTGTTTAATGCCGCCTGTATGTATGTAATTTCAGGACTGACCACTTGGTATTGGATAACCAATAGGAGGAAATTTGGGCTTTTTTAGTTTGTTTGTTTGGTTGGTTTTTATGCCACTCAGAGAAAAGCTTCACAATGGCCTCCAGCATCCTCTCATGTCCCTAGATCTTGCAAGCATGAACTCAGCGGCTTTTTCTCTCCTTCTTGCTCACTGTTCCCAGCCTTTTGTGCTGCTCCCAGAGGCCTTTGGATGTGCTTCCGGGTCACAGCCTCTGTGTGTGCCCTTTCTTCTGTATAGGATGCTTTCCCCCAAGAAAGTTTTTTTTTTTTGTTTTTTTTTTTGTTTTTGTTTTTTTTGTTCTTACTTTCTTCAGATGTTAGTGCCAAACTTACAGTCACAATTAAACTTTTCAAGGACCTTTTGGGATACATATTTTAGGGCTTAAGGCAACATGAAAAATCAGGGACTCTCTTTCCCTCCAAACTATATTGGAAAAGAACTAGCAGGAATCGGTTAAATCTGAAGTTACTTGTGAACAGAAATCTTTTCTAAATAAATAGTTACAATATTCCATGAAGCTCATTTCTAAAGTGCCTGTCAAAAGCTTGGTGACCTTTTATAGCACCCAAGTCCTACATACTTATGCTTAGAAAAATAGTAATGTTTTACAAATTAGATAATAATTTATGTTTCAATAATACCATTTTGCTATAAAGTTATATGACATACAAGATAATAAAATAAATGTATGTTTATATAATTTCCTATAAAAATTCTGCTCTTTAGTCATCTTCCTTCTGCATCATAGGGCATTTACAATGTGAATACAGAAGTGGGAAGTACGTCCTTTGACAAATTCAAGTAAGTTGCGAAAATAACAGACTTTGACAGCATACTATTTCAATTTTGTGCATCTTTTGAACTTTCTTTTTCTTTAGGATTTGGTAGGCATTTGTGGGTTAGCAAGGGATATTTGTGTTGCTATTAAGGTCTACACCCTTTAAGAATGATTGATGGGTGCCCAGTTACCCTGCAGTTGCACACCAAAAATATATAAAGGTGGAAGATTTCTTCTGAGACAAACAGAAGAGGCAAGTCTTCATGGGAAGAAACTCCTTTCCTGACAATGACTGAACAGAAGGGGAATTCCATGTCTGCTCTTCTACAGAGTGCTTCTCTGTTCTATAGAGAGGATGCTCAGCCATGCATGGATACACAGATGGATGCAGATGCCTCTGTTGCAGTGTTGCTGGGGCAAAGGAGCAGGCCTGAGTTTCAGATAAACACTCACACACTCACATGCTTGTAAGATGTCAAAAAAAAAAAAAAACATCATCTGTACTGCAACAGAGAAGTTAGAAACAAAGCCCATAAAACACGCAAGCCAGATGTTTCATTGCTATATTCAATAAGTATAAAACCGCTCTGTCAAATTTCTGTAAATGTCTGTACCTTTTTAAAACTTCTGTGGAAGGTTTTATAACTAGGGATATAGTGCATTAAGAGTACATGCCTAGCATGTCTGAAGCCCTGAATTCTGTCTGCAGTTCTACACAGACCAGACAAGGAAGTGAAAACCTGTATCCTAACACTGTGAGAGAAAGACGGAGCATCAGGAGTTTGAAATTCTTCCTAATATATAGTGAGTTCAAGGTCAATATAATCTACATAAGTCTCTATCTCAAAGCAAAAAAAGCCAAACAGCCTTATAATAATAATAATAATAATAATAATAATAATAATAATAATAATAATAAAGAATTTGGAAACTGTCAAAACTTCTTGGTTTTTTTTACACTCAGTTCTATATATCTTGGTTATGTCACTAGGTTTTAGCCTATACTTCTAACTACTGTGACTTCTTGCTTTCTATTTCCTTGAGAATAAGAGGCATTCGTTTGTTAGACACCCTGGTGTTTCTAAGAAAAAACTATATATTCTAAGGACACAATAAAAACACTCTCATGCATTTTATCTGTCAGTCCAGGGAGTGGTAGACAGCAAGCAAGCAAATAGAGACTTGTAAACATTTAGCAGGACCAAATTGGGGTGGGGGGCGGAGACAGCGTGGAACCTAGGACATCAAACACAGAGATGGTCTCCATTTATTTATTTATTTATTTTCATTTATTCCTCTCCTTGAACTGATCTTTTGTGGTTATAACAAGACAACCCAAGCCAGCTTTAAGAAACATCTAGAAATAAAGAAAAGCTATACATGGCGCCAGCCAAGGGCAATATGTGCAGTAAACCTTGAACCCCTACCCAGATCTAGCCAATGGACAGGACATTCTCCACAGTTGAGTGGAGAGTGGGGACTGACTTTCACACGAACTCTGGTGCCCCATATTTGACCATGTCCCCTGGATAGGGAGGCTTGGTGGCACTCAGAGGAAGGATAGCAGGCTACCAAGAAGAGACTTGATACCCGATGAGCATATACAGGTGGAGGAGGTCCCCCTCAGTCACAGTCATAGGGGAGGGGAGTAGGGGGAAAGTGGGAGGGAGGGAGGAATGGGAGGATACAAGGGATGGGATAACAATTGAGATGTAATATGAATAAATTAATAAAATATATATGAAAAGCTATGTAAAACAGACAATGGTTATGATGTGTACAAAGTCATCAAATCATGACTTTTGCACACCTTTAGTCAAGTTTCAACTTCTGATAGAAAATTTTAACAATTTGGCAAGAGTGTGTGTGTGTGTGTGTGTGTAATTATTTTACCTTTAAAGATCTCTGGGTAGAGATTTCAAAACTCACACTACATGTATTAATTCTATACAACATTGTTTAAAAAATAATAATAACTTCATGTTTGTCAGTTTGCTAAGGAAGAAAAAGGACTTTCTTACCATCAGATAAAACTTCACCTTAACATCCAAAAATAAAAAAGGATACCTAAATGTCTTGCCAACTAGAGTTGGATGTTTTCAGGGTGGCCTATACATCTTGAATGTAGAAGAAGGTTGGGACAAATGCATTTTCTACAGAGCTGATAACATAATTCGTCTTGAGGCAATAAAGGGCAGAAGAGAAGCTTGCTCATTTGTGTTCCTCTGAGAGGACAGTCTCACCTGTGGAGGCAGGTTAGCTTTGACCTCCCTGAACAGCCCAGGCTGGTTCCTATCGGAAGATCCTCTTGCCACAGCCTTTCAGGTGTTAGCATTACAGGCCTAAGCTGTCACCCAGCAGAGCAGAGGGGTCATTAGTGGATTTCACTACAAGCAACGAATACTTAGTACAGTATGGTTGACTTCCTCCATACACAGTTATGACAACCCAAAGATAGCTAAAGAAATGAAGGCCTGCTGTCTTTGGGGCAGGGGCCAGAGAACTGTAGGTCAGACACTTCTGCCCAGATCCAGTGGGAGGGTGACTGCCAGGCTCCCGTAGCAGGGCAAAGAAGGCATGTCCTAGAATCTAGGCTATCAGGTCGAGGACACACTGTTTCATTCCTTCCTCCACACTGT
Source organism: Acomys russatus (assembly GCF_903995435.1). Lineage (NCBI taxonomy): Eukaryota > Metazoa > Chordata > Mammalia > Rodentia > Muridae > Acomys > Acomys russatus. The sequence continues at coordinate 10,689,327 of NC_067167.1, read as the reverse complement.
CTCATGCCCTTCACTAATGACTCCGCCTTCGGTTTCTGCCTAAGTTGACCCAATGTCTTGTGTTTGCCCTGCAACTCCATGGTCTATCTGTGATATTCATTGGACTCATAAGTATCTGAACAAATGGGTTGGGAACTATAAAGATTTAAATGTGTTTATCCACAAATAAAGAAAGAGAGGGAGGGGTCATGCTATAATTTTGCAGACTCATTCTAGTTTATGGAGGAAGCTATACTCCAAAGTCCAAATTGGGCAAAGAATATGGGTAAACATATAGGCAGGCAGTTGGTTTACTCGAGAGAAAAAGTAGAAAAGAAACTTAAGTTTACTCCTTACTATTGACCAAGAAATGGACATTGAAGAGATGGATAGGAAAAACATATCAATTCAGAAACTATATCTAAAGCTAAAATATTAGAAACTTAGCTCCTCACTGAAAAGTAACCTCCAAGTTAATAGATAGACTGTTTGAAGGGAACCTGAAAAATTCACACAGTTTTGATTTCATTCTCAATTGATACCTCACAAAGTTTTGGTTTTTGTTTCTTTTCTTTTTTTTAATGGAAAAACTTGTGAAACTAGCTATATCCTTTGGGCTTCAAAATCTGTGGAAGGATGGAGCCTAAGAGCTAATGGAGAAAATCTTCCTGATAGTAAAGGGTGTGCATGGAGAAAACACAAAAGCCATTTCAGATCTTACAAATCACACACGTGCCAGTTAGCGAAGGAGGAAAAGTATGTCAGTTGTTTTAGAGTGATAGGGTAAGTTTATGGTCCCTTCCCCGTCTTTATTTCTTCAGCTCTTTGATTTAGAGTATTTCTTTTCTTGTTGCACGCCTTGTACTTTGAACTGAAAAGGGACAGAGTGTAAGTACGCGGAAGAGCCTCCGTTCCCTTCCTTACAGTCAGTCTTGGTGACACTCAATTTTCTCCAGCCCTGTCAGCTCTCTTTCTCAGGGAGGAGGTGATGTGTTAGCCCTAATCCCCAATGCTGGCTGCTTCTCTATTCAGGAGGGAGGGCAAATACTTCCAAACCAGAGCATTTTAGACCTATTCAAGACCCAAGACAACACACTTTGCATTAGCATTTGAAGTGTGAGGGCTGAAAAAGGGGAATAGACAACTTCTTTTTTCTTTCTTCTCTCTCTCTCTCTCTTTTTTTTTTTTTTCTTCCTTTTTGGCTCCAAGCTTTGGGGAGACTTGAAAATGTACTTTTTCCATCCCTTTGCACACATCGGCATTGGCGCTAAACTTCAGAGGCACACAGTGACTGCCCTCAGGGAAAAGCATTCAGAGGGATTTTTACACACACACACACACACAGAGGGCCATCGCCTGAAATAAATCACAGAATGGAGGTGGCAGAGATGAAGTGAGGGGTTCAGCAACTGAGCTGGGCACCCAGAGGCATGAATTTAAATCACCATTTATTTTCCTCTCTCTCTCTCTCTCTCTCTCTCTCTCTCTCTCTCTCTCTCTCTCTCTCTCTCTCTCTCGCTCCTCTCTCTCTCTCTCTCTCTCTCTCTCTCTCTCTCTCTCTCTCTCTCTCTCTCTCTCTTTCTCTCTCTCTCTCTCTCTCTCTCTCTGCTCTTCCATGAATTTTGGTTTCTTAATCTTCCACAGTGCACAGCGGCATTGAGGAGAAAGGCTGAAAGATTTAAAATGCAAGATGAGACTCCCATCAAATAGGTCGGCGGAGATGCTGCCTTTGCAGGGCCAGGGAGGGTGAAGCCCAGAGCGCTCTGCAGCCTAGGTCACAAGTTCAATCCCCTTCTGGGTCAGTTAGCTTTTCTCTGTGGTGCCATAGCCACAGACTAAAGGCCTGAGCTTCTTATTCAGGCTGAATGTCTAACAAAATGTGTGCCCTTGGTCACTGCACAAAACAGCCCAGCCAGAGCCTAGCAAATCTATCCTCCACTGCAGGGGAGCAGCGAGAAGCAAGCTGACATGTGGTAGGGGGGGGGGCAATCTGGCAGCACCCATCACTATACGTCTATAGCGATGAGACCAGACCATGAGTTGAGAGGCAGCACCAGTGAAGGACAGAAGCGAGAGAAGGAGACGCAAGTGGGCTGCTACACCGGGGAGGGGAAGCCAAATCCTACAACTTCTACAGTGTGACTTTCTGGAAGTTACTCAACCTTACTGATCCTTTTCTGTGGCTGCCTATGATGCCAGAAGATGCTGCTGTACATTGAGAGAAGTGCATCGTGTCGTATGCCTGCTGAACAGGCAATCAAATGCTACCAAACACCATCATAAAATAAGGCTCTAGGGCCATTTAAAGACATTGAAGAAGACTGTCACATTGACTAGGGCAAGGAGACAAGGTCTTGAATATCAGAAAAGATCATTGAACGAACAGTATTTACCAGCCGCATTGATACATCTTTCCTCTTTCTTGCAGGAGGTGTGGGGGTAGTAAAGACAGGCACCCTATGAACTTTACCCTCACAGATAATTTGTGGGTCTAGATAATATAAGCACACACCCCAGCTCCATCAATTACCATTTTAGTTATGTTGGGTCAGTTAATCGTCTGATGCCTTAGTTTGCTCATCTGTAAATTAGAACTATGAATAAGTAACTAGAACAGTTGTTGGGGGGGGTCTCATGACTCTAATACAGTGGCTGGGAGGGTGGGCCACACAAGTAATGTAAGAAGCACTTCAGTAGAGTGGCTGAAGTCACGTGAGTAATGTATATGAAGTGTTTAGCATTTTAGTAAAGGCTTCAGTGTGTGGATCCTTTTATTGAGAGGAAACACGCCATGAATTGGCCATTTTTCAGCTTTGAAAGAGTGATAGCACTTCAGGCGAGCCACACTAGTCTTGACCTGTGCACACTCTGCCTCTAATCTCTCCTCCTAAGATGGTCCTTTCCTGTTCTCTCCCTGCATAACACAACATGCTGGACCAGGCTTCCCCGATGCTTCTCCCTTGCTTTTAGAGATCTTCTTCCTGTGGCATCTTTCTTCCTCACTATCTAACCCCAAGAACAAATGATCCTTCCTCTGGGAAGTCTTCCTGGAATATCCCAGGAGAACCCGTAGCTTCTTCTAATTACAACGTGCTGCGTGTATATCTTCCTTTATACCCAAGGGATGGCCACAGATCAAAAGCACCATAAAATGGGGCTATTTAAAACAGCAAACAAACTGGCGATATTGAAGCAGAAACTCCCAGATGAACTTCCAAGGCTGGCTTCCCTCTATCCCTCCTTAGATGAGGCTGGAGTGTGGAAAGATCTCAGGGAAAGGGGGTGCCAACAAGTTCTCTTTGTGGTGTCTTCTACCCTCTGACCATGAGCACCATGGCTTACCAGGAAAATCAGGCTGTCTGTTGGTAAAGACTCCACCCACACTTGATTCTTAACCGGTTGCATCTTAACCAGTTGTGAACAGTGTCAAAAAGCTCTAACCCACTCTGGAAGCAGATTTAGCAACAGGTTTTATTTCAGGATCTGAATGGATGAACTGGGGACTGTTACACCAAGACTGCCTCTAGGAACATCAGGAGGGAGTGTGGGGTTGATTAATAATGCCTGCAGTGGATGGGAACACGGGAGTGGTTGCACTCTTGCTGTTCGCCTAGGCACTCATCATGTTCCCTCTTCTCAGTCCCATTATTGTCTGTTGTCTTTTGCTAGCTTCTCTTCAGTAATCATTACAACAGGAAAACAAATGGTCTATATCAAAATAGCATGCTGCACACAACAGGCACACAGTTTTTATTTGTCTATTAAAGTGGTCAGTCATCAACTTAAAAAGAGAGAGGTGTTATTTACCCAAAGCTCACTCACACCACTCCAAGTCTTGCTCCAACCCCCTCCACCTTCTCCAGGTATGAAAAAAAAATCCCATTTCCTCCTGCACATGGAGAAGGTTTATAAGGCGCATGCAGAAATACTGCAGGAGGGTGAAATACTGAGCACCTGAGGTGACCCAATGAATACAGTAGGTCACTGTCTGATTCATAAGAAAATGAGTGATGCTTAGGGGACATGATGTGGGAAGACAGCCGATGTTAGCAAGAGAAGAATAAGATAAAAAAAAAAAAAAAAAAAAACATTACTCTATAAACATCAGTACTAACCCCACCCATAAAAGAAATGGCTTAAAATAACCTCTATTTATTTGGCTTCCCCCATTGTGGCCTGAAAATGTGGGTCCCTTGACCTGAATCAGGCCTGATTGATCTTGGCTAGGCTCACTGAAGTCTCACAGTGAGATGCTGGGTCAGCTGGAAGCTGGTGGGTCTCAAATGGCCGCAGTCAAGCCAGCTCTTCTTTGTCTTCATGGCCTGCAGTTCCTCAGGAAGCCAGCCCAGCTCGTTCCCATGGCAGCAGGGGAGGATTCCTAGAAAGAGTGGACGCTGGCAAGACCTCTTGAGGCTTAAGCTTAGAAGGAGTGTGATGTCACTTGCAGCAGTCAGTGTTAAGTGCAAGGCCAGCTCGGGCTCCAAGGACGTGGAAACAAAGATCTCCATTTTATAACGTTGAGGGAGTCTGGGCGTGGTGCATTTTGCCCCTTTCCTGGCTTATCTCGTCCCTCAGCTGCTGATCCCATGCGATCAGTGCACATTCTTGACTTATATTCAACATGCTCATCTTTTCTGTGCCAGTAGGCACACTTCCTGAGATCTATACAGCTTGACCCTTGGCTGCATCACTTCCGAGTGATCTCCTCCAGCCACACCTGTGTTCACATATCCACAACCCATCTAGAAAGAAGTTCAACCTTTGCGCTGAACTCCAGGCTCACATAGTTACTGCCTCTGCCATGTGTCCTCTTGAGTATATGGAAATCTTCTCAAAGTAAAACTACCCAGACCAAAGCTCAGGAGAGCTCCTCAAAGCTGCCTTTGTTATTTTTTTGTTGTTCCTATGAACACAGGGTCTACCTCGGGGCCTTTGTGTTTTGCTGCTTTCTCTGACTAGAACACTTTTCTTTAGGCATCTACTTGGATGGTTCTCTGGTCTCTTTCAGGTCTTTGTTCAGATCTAGCCATCGAGGATCAACCTTTCTCCAATCTCTCAGCTTAGCACCCACCTTCTGCCCCTGGTACTCCCTACCTCCTTCCTGGTTTCTTTTTCTCCAAAGCATGTTTCTTGGTGTTTTGTGTATGAGTTGCGTGAAAAAGAACAGTCTGCATCGTTTAATTCTCTGTCTCAGAGCAGTGCCTGGCAGAAGTCGATAAAAGTGTACGAAGGGAATAGATGAAGTGACCAGGTGGATGGAAGATGGTCAATACATGCTAGGCTCTTGCTACGACGAAATGGCATGAGGAAGGAGATGTATTTTTTTTTTTTAAATGCCACACCTTCTAAGCCACTTAATGCCTTAGTCGGTTCATCTACCACAGAGCCTTGCATGAAGCCCAAAGTGGATGTCAAGACTTGCCACTGAAGCTTCCCTGGTCTGGGTAAGACTGGTCACAGTTTTATGTTTCAAATTTTGATGGTTAGAGCAGTTAGTAACTAATTGTTTTCTCTTCTTTTTCTTTTCATTTTTCAAGACAGGGTTTCACTGTGTAGACTTGGCTGTCCTTGTATTAGCTAGCTCTGTAGACCAGGTTGGCTTTGAACTCACAGAGCTCCACCTGCCTCTGCTTCCTGAGTGCTGGGACTAAAGGCGTGAGCCACCACCACCCAGCTAACTAAAGGTTTTTATCTTTCTGGCTTCCCCTGCCCTGGGTCCATGGCTATGGAGGTTTTGTTTGTTTGTTTGTTTGTTTGGTCTGTACCTATTGATGATTCTAGATGGATGGCATCTTTAGTACCAAGTCTGGAAGAAATCCCAAGGAAGTCATCACTGTTCAGTCTCTGACCTGGTTGGTCTGTCTGTCTGTCTGTGTCTCCATCCTTTTATATTTTCCTTGCATCTGATGCACAAGGATTTTAGCAGTGCTCAGCGAGCTATGAAGTGTAATGTGCATATACATCATCTCCCCACAAGCAGGACTCCTGACTTTGCAGCCCGTGTTTTATAGTTTGGTTTCAATATGCCCCAACTTACCAATCCCTCGTCTGGTGACATCTTTTGTTTCTGTTTTTAAAAACTCATCTTTCGCCCTAGTGTGGTTATTTTAAATATGATGTGTCTTCATCTCCTTTGGCCTCATTTAATCTTTTCTGTTTGAAAAAAAAATTACCCTGATGCAAGATGCAGTGCTCTTTATCTTTTGGCGCTATTTAGGGTGTGCTACTCTTTTAATTTGTGCATTGAAATAATCCATTGGTGTTGGAATGGCCTGCTTTTTCATTCCCTTAAAAATTATTTCATTTTTCTAGTGTGTGCATGTGTGTCTGTGTGTCTGCATGTTTGTGTGGGTTTGTCTGTCTGTGTCTATGTGTGTCTGTGTCTGTGCATGTGTGTGTGTGTCTACATGGTTGTGTGTCTGTCTGTCTTTGTCTGTTATGTGCATGCCTGTCTGTGTTCTGCTGTGTGTGTATATGCCTCATGCTTGTGTGTATGTGTGTGTTTGTATGTGTTTTAGTAAGAATGTGGAGGTCAGAGGACAACTTTGTGGAGTCGCTTCTTTCCTTAAACATAAAGGATCCTTGCTAACAAGGATCTGGCTTGCTGGCAAACACGGTTACCTACTGGATCGTCTTGCCACGCCCCCTTTTTTACATTACTAGTTATTTTTCTACAAACATTGCATCCGTTCCATTCTGTGTTTCTCTTCTGTTACCCGAAGCCCCTCCTTCGTATATACCATTATTCCACCTCACATGTCTCTTTTGTTTTTGTGGGTTTTAAAAACTTTTCTTCGTTTTCTATGACTCAGCCTAGGTATTTTCTGTGACTTATATTCTATTTTCTCAACCCTCTTTTGTTTGTACTCCAGTCTTAAATCCATCAATTGAACTCTTAACCTTCACTGTGGCAATTTTAGAATGCTCATCGACGTTTAAAAGGAATATGCTAGGTCTCCTGTGAAATTCTCCATCTTGCTATTTATTGTCTTGAATCGATTTATTTAAGGTTTTTTTGTTTTGCTTTGCTTTGTTTTTTATTCCTCAGGTGTTTCCCTCTTTGTTTGATTTCTTGGTACCCCAGGAAGAATAACGTCGGTTGCTGAGCAATATATATGAATAACTGTAGGGCTGAGAAAGGGGTGTCCTCTGGGAGTAAAATGACCATGGCAGGAGGACTAATTAGTTTCTAGGCTGAGAGGCAGGTTTTACAAGGTTCTGACAAATCTGCTCAGATCCCAGCTGATAGCTTGGGCCTTTTACTAATGCACTTCCTCTTCGGCAACTCCAAACTCCCAATTTTTATTTCCTTGTTGCTGTGAGTCACAGAAAGGAATGAGTTGAGAGAAGCCGGACGCCACTTCTGCATTTTGGCCTGTTGTCAGGCCCATTCCTCCGCAGCATCCTGACCTTCAGGGTATTGAACTGAGGTTGTGATTTTTTTTTTTTTTAATCACAATTTCAGAACTGTCTTACATTTTATATTCTCATGAGTTTGGGAAATCTCTGCTGGATTCTGGGTGCCAAGATGGGTCAGCCTGCTCTAAGAGCAACTTTGCAAAGTGGAAGCCTCTTTAGGGGCTCCACTTCCCCCAGAATCCTGACCTTTAAATCTCAGTTGTTTATCCTCTTAGTACCGTCAACTTCCCTCTGCCACACCTCATCATCCGTGCGCACAGATGCACATTTAGAGATATAGATTTAGCTAAATGGATGATAGACAGACATGGCCTCTTGATCCCACTGATTTAGTAGGAGAGTTAGAAAATATGTTATCAAAGTTTGATAAATTTGTAGACATACACTCACCCAATCACGATTATGATACAAGACCAAGAAGCTCTGGGAGCAATAGTTTAGTTAAGAAAGAGATGTTTAGTTTTCTATAGTTAGGGAAGATAGCAAGTGTGTGTGTGTGTGTGTGTGTGTGTGTGTGTGTGTGTGTGTGTGTGTGTGTGTAAAATCTATTGTCAGTGGTCCCAAAAGTTTTATGGACGAATTGCATGTCACTAAAAATATCTCAAGAAAGGAAGTTTCTCTGAGACAGGATTTATGATAAGATTTCACAAGCTGCTTATGTATCTTAAGAGGTAGATAAAGTCAATGGCTAGATCAACTTGTTTGACTTGTTTTAGTGCTTGGCCCACAGCAGAGTGAAGGAAAACAAGAGTAGTGATTTCTAATTCCTTCTCATCTGGTGAGGAGGCAATGATGAAGAATCCAGTGGGTAGCCCAAGCAACAACCTGCACTCAAATCACTCGCCTCTGAAATGGTCATTTCTGTGCCCATCATGCAGAGAGCTGGGTGGCTCTTTAGGTGTTAGCTACTTTACTCAAGAGCTTGAGACTACACCTTCTGCCCTTCTTCATCTCTGGCATTTCCCAATGGGTAAATGCAGAAATACTCTGGGGATGAGGGATGAGGGAAGAATCACACACAGTCAGAGACCCAGGTCGTCACTACACCACCACTCTGTGGCTTCTCCTCTCCCTCCTCCTTCCTGCTCATCCACATGGTAGAAAGGGTCTAGTGGTCCAAGTGCAGCTACATCTAATTAGAATACAGAGCTCACTAACTCTGAGCTACTGCATCTGTGTATGAGCTGGTAGTCTATTGTAGAGATCTCATGTAGATGTTTATGAGGGCTCCCGAGAACATTTAATATCAGAAGTAAGTTTCCCACTGTTAAGTAGAGAAATCTTGGCTTGACTATAGATGTCCAGGATGCTCTCTGATAGCTTTTTTTCCCCATCTAAATACCATACTTACTTGATGCTCCAGGGACAGAGAAATCTTGCTAGTCACAAACCAGGGCATCCAGGATGTTGGGAGCAGCACAGGGCTTGTGCTAGAGTTTAAGTCAAATATCCCTCTCATTTTATTTTTATTGCTTGAGGATTTCACATATGCATATTAAGTCTACTGATCTAACCACTTTCACTCCAATGCTTCCCCAACATCCTAACCACTTTTCTTCATAATTTAAATTTTGCAACCCGCTGACTTCAACCAGTGCTTCCTGTGCATGTGTGGGTGTGGGTCCTCGCTAAACTCTGTGTGGCTTCTCGGCACTCTGGCTCTGAGGTTAGTAGTATCAGGGCATCATAAAGATCTCCCTCATCACACTCCAATCATTCTCTCAGTCTTCCATAAGAATTAACTGCCTAAGTGTTAGGTGAGCACATAGCGACTCAGAAAACACTACACTTCCTAGTCCTCCTTATTGCTGGATGTACCATGTTGTTTTGACCAATCAGATGGAAGCAGAATCACCCATATTACTTCATATATGCCCTTTTCACTTCCTGGTGCTGGGTCAACTAATCTTATAGGTTAAACACGATTTCCCTCTCTGAATCAACACAGGATTTTGGATCCTCAAAGTCTTAAAATTATGCTATTAGGAATTTGAATATGACTATAGTGAACTTTTGGGAAGTGATTGGATTAGATAAGTTCATTAGGGTAGAACGTCCATAGCTGAATCCTAGAGGTCTTATAAAGGAGACTAGATGAACACACACACATACAAGGGCACACACACATGCATGCACACACTCACACTGACACACACAAGCACACATATGCACACATATACACATGCATGCACACACACTCATACACGTACACACACACACTCTTGCATGCACACACACTAATACAATATGTAGACACATACACACATGAACACATACACAAGTCTCTTTAGACAAATGGAAAGACAATCTCTTCTTGTCCCATAACATTCATTCCCATTATCTCTTCTCCCATTAACCAACATTGAAACAAAACAAAAACAAAAACTCTCCACAGAGGCTAGCATTCTCCTGCACAACATCTCCTAAAGTGGGTGTGGTTTTCCAACAGTCCTGACATTCTCAGATACCAGGCACATACTTGGTGCATGGACATACACATAAGCAAAACATTCATGCACATAAAATAAAAATCTAAATAAGTTCGTTTAAAAAACATACCAAAAAAAGAAGAGCATCCCATCCCAGACTTTGTGAGGGCACCCTATCAGCTATGAGAAAGGCACCCCAGTTGATGGCCATTGTTAAGTGGACTATGGCTTTTTTGTTGTTGTTGTTTGTTTGTTTCTGCCTTCACCTCAGAGACCATGCGTATATAAGACAAGTTTATTGATAAGACTAACTATATCTGAAAATTCACATATTGTTATTTTGTCTCTAATAATGTAGAACAAAATCCCATAAACCAGACATCTTTTGGTCACAAGAATGAGCTTTGTGATGGATGTTTTTCATTGCCAACTTGACTACATATGAAATTAACTACAATTCAATAATGAAGGGCATACCAGTGAGAAAATTTTTGCTTAACTTGGAGCTATTCTAAAAAACCCTAACTAATACAGTTTTGGTACCAGGAGTGACACTTGAGGTGCCCATGGCAGATAGGGATGCTGTTTGAGTCTTTGTCAGGTCCCCATATGTGAATCACAGAAGAGACCTTTGGGATTTTGGAGCAAGGCTCTACCATCATCTACAGATAGCTATTCTCCCATTGAAAGAGAGCTGTTGACCTGCTATCTGGCCTTAGTAAAAAGTGAATGTTTGACAATGAACCAACAAGTTACAATGCAACGCAAGATGCCTACCACAAGCTGGGCATTATCTGACCCACCAAATCATAAAGTAGGATGTGCACAGAAGTGATTTGTTATCAAATGGAAATGGTGTATGTGTGATTGGGCCCAAGAAGGCCCTGAAGGCACAAGTAAGTTACATGAAGAAGTTGTCCAAATGCCTATGGCTTCTACTCCCATGACTGTGTCATCTGCTGCCAAGTATGCACTCCTATCCTCATATATAGGAATACCTATAGGGTGTTCCCTATGAGCAATTGACTGAGGAAGAGAAGACTAGGGCCTGGTTTACTTATGGCTCTGCACAGTAGACAGGCACCACCCAGAAGTAGACAGCTATAACACTGCAACCCCTTTCTGGGACAAGCCTGAAAGACACCAGTAAAGCGAAATCTTCACACTGGGCAGAACATTAATCAGCTCACATGGTCATGTGTTTTGTTTGGAAGGAGAAATGGCCAGATGTAGACTTGTTCACTGATTCATGGGCTTTAGCTAATGGACTGATGGATGATCAGGAGGCTTGGAAACAGTGTAATTGAAAAAATTGGTGAGACAGACATCTGGGAAAGAAATTATATGGATAGATTTCTACAAATGGGTAAGTGATCAAGTAGATAAGATGACCCACTCTGTGGACAGTCAGCCTAGGTATCCACCCATTTCCTGTCATTGCTGAATGGACCTGTGAACAAAGCGGCCATGGTTGCATAGATGAGGATTATGTATGGGATGCACAAAATGGACTTCCACTCACCAAGGCTCACCTGGCTACAACTGCTGCTGACTGCCAGATTTATCAACAGCAGAGACCAACGCTGAACCCCAGATGTGCCACTATTCCCCAGGGTGACCAGCTAGTCACCTGGGGGCAGGTTGACCACACAGGCCACTTCCTCTTTGGAAAGGACAATGCTTTGTCCTTACTGGAGGACCTTTAAGATATTAAAAAAAAAAAAAAAAAAAAAAACCATGTATGCATGTGGGACCCATTACACTTTGATGAGAGGGAGAAGCCGCCTAGTATGATATTACCATCATGGAAGGGCATACCTAGGTCATTTGAACCTTCATGTTGGAGATATGATGGTCAGATTCCATCATAGTCTGTTGGTGATACAATTTAAGTGGAATCTGTCTTGGTTTTTATTCTTACGTCACAGCAAATTAAGACTAAAGGGTCTTTTAAAGGTGGTGCTGCTTCATACAATATTAAAGGGGGGCGGAGAGAGAGAGAGAGAGAGAGAGAGAGAGAGAGAGAGAGAGAGAGAGAGAGATTGAGATTGACCTTAGTCCTTCCAGTCACCAAATGGGTAATTTTCAGTAATTATCAAAAATGTAGGTGGACCTTCATTTAGCCATCTGTAGAAGAAGGCCACTTCACTGCCTTTTCCCTTTAGTGTGTTATTCTAGGAACTATAACACATACATTGATCAATTCAGTTCTCACACTGTTAGTAACTGATGGATGTTACTGGCCTTTGCCTAAGTTTAGAAGATAAGCGTAGTGCTTAGCCCTCATCAGAGAAGCTTCTTTTTTTTTTTTTTTTGGCAGCAGATGGAGTCCATTAGAGAAAGCCATAACTAATCAAATGCAGAGGAAAAACTGACCATGCTGTGGCCAGTCCCTACTGATACATCTACCACACAACTCCTACACCTAAGGCTCAGGGGACATTGCGGAAGAGGGACAGAAAGAGTGTAAGGGCCAAGGGAGAAGGAAGTCAATTTTGAAATTATATCTTCCTAGATATGACAGAGAAGCTGCACCCACAAAACCTCAGCCTTATGATAGACTAAACAATGACACCAATTAACATTCCAGCACATGTGGGGACATCCCACAAGCACCACACCCACCCTCTGAGATGAAGAGCTATGGGCAGTTAGACTGCTGAGAGAGAAAGGCAGTCTTCCTCAGAGATGGGCCCTCTAACTGGTGATCCAATACCATGTGATCAGCCCTAAAGATCATATGTGTATATACATATATGTTTATATGTATATATATGAATGATATTAAATAGCCTCAGCAGATTTTTTTACATATTTACTTATTTTATGTAGATATGTAACAACAGTTGTTAAAGAGAAAGAGGCCATGAGTTTGAGAGGGAGTGGGGAGACATGGAAATGGTTGGAGGAAGAGAATGGGGTGGAAATGATATTAACACAGCATACACAAATGAAATTGAAAAACAATACATTTAATTTAAAAAAAAAAAGAAAAAAGAATTTGCCTCAAATCTCCCAGAAAATACATGCAGAATATCATCTCATCACTTTGTCTTCATTATTGTTTATATTTGTTTGCTATTTTTGTTTTTTGCATTTCACATTCATCTTAGTGCTGAAAACCTATAATTTTCAAGTTTTAGAAGAACAGAAGGCACAGTACTGACGGTGTTCTATAATAGCCCTGGTTCTCTTAGCAAGGCCTATGTTAGTTCATCTTTACCTGTGTTTCTTCAGAGTTCTTCCTGGGTTATGATTTAATTGCTAAATATAATACAAAAGTAGTTTTATTGTCGCTATGGAAATTAGACCACAGTGGACTGTGTGATGGCCGCATGTCATGGATGAAGCTCCATATGACTATGGAGTTAGCCCATTAAAGTGAAAACTATGAATGCATTCCCTTAGGAGGTTAACTTATATTTAAGAAGGGACAGGCATCGGGAAAGAAAATTAGAATACACGTATTGTTTGCATGGTCTGTTTTAATCTCGAAATATTTGAGAAGATTTGGTCAAAAGACAAGTTTTCAGCAGTGGGTGTTTCCGTTCAGGTGAATGTAATTTTGTCCCTTCTGAAAATTCAGAAGTTGCTTTGTCCAAAAGGACACCGACATTCTATACTATGCTTTATTTGACATCTTATCCTGCACATTAAACCACACGGGGCGAACTTCAAATGACTCAGCTATAGGAATGTATATCTGGTTTAAAAGTAGAGGTCAGACCCAGTGTGCTTCCTCTTGCTGCTCCTACGGCGGCTGAAGACGTCTTCTTAGCGCCTTTGTCTTCTCTCGTTTTTATGAAATAGCCGTTAGACACCAGAGCACTTAAACCTTTTCCATCTCAGCAAGAGATTACTGTCAGAGAGGAGGTTGTGTGGGGGTGGTAGTAACAAAGCCAAACATAGGCTTTAGACTCTCAGGGCAGAACTCGAGTACAATGGGTCATCTGACTAATTCTCTGGGGTCATTCTGATCGAGTAATTTTTCAACTTAGAAAATAATAGTAGTTAATACTTCTCTTTCACACTAAGCGTATAAAAGCCAGTGGACCATATTTCCAAAACAGGAGTCCAAGCTCTATCATCAGAAATGAGTCACAAAGAAAGTGGGAGCTTCAGTGCATAGTAAGTAGTCAGCAGGCACTTCCACGAATAACTTCATTAGTGTTCTTCAAAGGCTCACGGCACATACGGCATATTAATGCTCCAGAGGACTCACACTGCCTACTCCTGCTCGGAAGGAAATGTCCACCGGATAACCACACCGGTAACGCATTCAACGCCCTAGAATCTGTCTAAAGGTTATGTTCTCCGTAGGACGGCTATGACCAGCCTTGCATACTCATCGCTTTAGGAGAGAAATAGTGATCCCTACTACAGGGAGTATAAATAACCAGATAATTCCTCTACCCACTTGTTTACACTTGAGTATTATTTGAAACAGCGACACAGAATTTGAGGCCGGGGGAAGAGTTTTCTGGTCATGCCGTGACCACGCCAGATTTCCAAGAAGGAGATTCTAGCGACCCAGGGGTACGTTGGGCAAAGAGTCCAAAATTGACAGAGGTATAGAAACCGTGCCCTATAAGTTTGGTGTGACTCAGAACACAGGTGTGGGGGTACGGCCTCCTTTCGTACCTAGTTCTCATCCATCACAGGAAGTGTTCTGTGAGTTCCCCCGGCGTCTGTTTGTTCAATGCCTTTTTAATTGATCAGCTGCTGTTGCTCACACACATGAGTCATGTTTTAGTTCAAATGTTCTGAGAACACGCATGCACTCTTCTTGTCTTGTCTGTCATAAAACTCGCAAATGTGTGAACAAGTACGGTTCCATCCCACACTTCATTATGAAAGAAAATCTTATCGTTTGCTTCATATTTAGCTCTTGGGGTTTAAAAAAAAAAAGAGAGACTTATCTGTAAATGTTTATTTTTAAAAAGCCAAAATTCCCCAGTTCATGAAAAGGTAATAATCTTTACAATTGCACCTTATCTGTCCCTGCCCAACAATTTCTGTTTTCTAGCTGATTCTAATATTTGCCTCCTTATGTCTAATAACATGCTAACAGCCAACACTTTTATACTGTTTCCTATGCCAAATACTGTTCTTAGTGATTTAGACATTTGTTGCACATGGAAATCTTATGAAGCCAGTCATGACTATTCTAATTGTACTAGGATAAAACTAAGATTCAGATTTGATAAGCAATTTGCTCGCGGATAGATGCCTAACAATGGGGTGGTGCAAGGACTTGAATCCATAGTGTCAGACTCCAGAACTACATGGTCAGCCTCCACAACACTCACAATTTGCATTCAAATTATTTGCTTGTAAATATTTATCTATTGGCCTCCTGCTAGTATTTCTCGTAACTCTCACCCATGAGCAGAGTATCTGCTTACCTATCATAAACTAAAGGAATATTTAGTGATCATCAATTCTCTGAAAATGACATTCAAAGGTGAGTCATTAGTTTAACTTTAAAATGTCCCCATCTAGCTTAGACATCTTTACATATCCAAAGAAATTAGGCATTCTATAAACTTCATCTTTCATTGTTGTTTTTGTGGTGGTGGTGGTGGTGGTTTTGGTTTTGGTTTTTTGAGATAGTGTTTCTCTGTGTAGCACTGGCTGACCTGGAACTCAGAGGAACTCTGCCTCCTGAGTGCTGGGATTAAAGGCTTTTACCACCACCACATAGCAAAATTCATCTTCTTCGAGTCTCCTGAGTTTCTAATACAACTATATTGATTTAGAAATTAATAAAAAGTTGTGGGTTTGGGGGTCTTCCTTCATGCAATGTGTGACAATAGGCATATCTTACAGTTGTTTCCCAAGAAGTAGTACATGAGATATAACTTACTAATACCTATCATTTATGAAAGTATTTTAATCTTCATGAGCCCTAAGGTGATAGTTTGGCTGGGTATAGAGCTTTAGCCTGGAAAAAAATTTTCCTCCCAGTTTTGAGTGCCTAATTTCAACTACTTTCAGCATTCTTACTTGTTTTGAAAGATTTAGTTACATTTTGATTCTTTATCTCATGTAGTGGGTGAATCAGATATTTAAAAAAGGGAAGTCAAGTGATCCTCTTTACTATCAAATTAATTTTATAAAGTTCTCAGTTAGTCTCTTATGAATGTTGTCATAGGTCCATATATTTTACCTCACCTTATAGTTTTAAACATGAATATGTTTTTATCAGTGATCACTAATTATGTAAATCATGGGTTTAATTATAAAATTTTTGCACATACATAAAACAGTCCTTTTATCATATTTATTTTCCATATGCCCTCTTCTTTTCCTGTAGTTCCCAGCCTCGTCTCTAATAAATGTCTCTATTTTATAGTGCCTCCACTCCACACACAGATACTACATAGGAAAGAAAACATAAGGCATTTATTTTACTGAATTTGGAATTTTTCCTTTTTAACACAATATTCTGCAGTTCATCGCCAGGGTATAGTTTGTATATTTTTGACATTATTTTTATTGATGACACAAACATAGATACGCCTCCTCTTCTCCAAGTCTGATTTATTTGTGTATACGATTTTGTATGCATCCCCCCCAGTGGAAGTGACAGCAAGATGGAGAAAGAACATTCCAGAACCAGCAAATTATGTGAAAGGTGAAGGTAAGACAGTCTATCTAGTTGAGTCATTTGATACAATAGAGGGAAAAAAGTACCTCTAAGAGTGTGAGAGACGCGTTCAGTGGCAGTGACATGAGACATCTTGTCAAGTTACTCTCTAAATTATCATTCAAACTGGGGAAATTCTGAAAATAATTGAAGTGATGTTGATACACATAATAGAATGGCAAGCGCAAGCCAGAGAGAATAAGATTTTTCTAGGAAAAATTAAAGCATGCGATTACACTGGGCTAATCATACCTTAAGCAGTTGTGGCATTCTTAACCTCCATTCTCCCATGCTCACAGTCATTTTCTGTTTTGGTGCTTTCTTCTCCCATAACATCTTCCCTGACTCATAAATCACTATTTAACAGAAGTTTATTAGCGTCTGCTTTGCCTATTGGTCCTTAAAGGACATCTTATCCTAAAAAGATTACTTGTTAAATCCAGTCCAAATTATCTCAGGTGTTTGAAGCCAGAAAAAAAAAAAAAGAAAGAAAGAAAATAACCAAAGAAGTTGTTACCACCATACAGTTTTTACAAAATATCCAAGTAAAATAAAATCTGACAGAACTTGGCACGAAACGCTTGGCTTACTAGCACTTATTATGGATTAACTACACAGTCGTGTAAGTATGCAAGTGGTCCTTTGGATTTCTGTGAAGGTGCTGGCATAAGTTGGAGTTTCAGAAAGAGTGTTGCAGTGAGTTTAAGGGAGTATGGTCACCCGTGATGGGGGCATAAATTAGAGTAGAAGGTATAAAACAGGCTGCTGAAGACACAAACGAAAATAACAAACCCAGCCCCAGATTTGATATTCAGGGTTGGTTTTCAAGGTTTCTGTTTTGATAATTATCCATACAAATTCATATTTTATTTGTGAGAAACTTGTGGCAAAAAGACAAAGTAGCTCATTTTTTCGTTTGGAATTTTAATGAAAACCCAGTAATCCTTAAATAATTCCTGTTCATTACCTGATGTAGTTTGTGTCTCAAAATAGGCATACGTTTTAAAACACATTATATTTTCTGGTGTGTGGAACCTTGCTTACTAATTTCATACAATGAATTGAGGATGAAATGTATACACTCCAAGAAATGGGGGGACAAAGTCTTTCAATTTTGACCAATCCCTCCAAATACCCAGAGATTCTGCGAGTACAGATTCCGTTCATCACAGACTGAAAGACATTAGGAAACGTGCTGCATACTGAACATGCTGGAACTTTTAACTTGTCATTCTTCCCTAAAAAGTATAGTATAATCACAGCTTATATAACATTTACTTTGCAATAACTACGTAAAGTACTCTAGAGTTGACTTGAATTATACAGGAGGATGCTGACTGACTGTACGTAAATACTACACTTTATTATATAGGAGGCTGAGGAGCCACAGAGTTTGATATCCACAGGGATCCTGGAACCAATTCTCCCTTAAGTACCGAGGGGTATCTGTATACTACATTGAAATAGGACGTAAGGCAATGATGTGACTTAGCACTGCAGTCATTAGACACCCCTTAGTGAATCCACTGTGACATGAACAGTTGATCTTTCTTTTAAAGTTCTCAACTTTTCTGATCGGTAGGTTCCCAATGGACAGGAAAGGAAAAAAAAAAAAAAAAACAACAACCTACTGAAGACTCATTAGGAAATTCAACATAATGTATTATAATGTGTGTAGCAGACCACTGGATGAAATAAATACTTAATAGATACTAACGGAAGCCTCTAGTTCCTTCAATTTCCATATGAAACTATAAGCCCTCACTATAGATGTTTATAATTGCTTTGATATTTATTCCTCAAATAGTTTGTTATAGAACCAATAATCTCCTCATTGTGGACGAGAACTGTTGGGTAGTATGCTAGTCTATCAGTTACAGTGTTATATAACGCAGCATGTATGTGTATATATAGTCTGTGGATTCACTTTCATGGACACAGGTCTCGCCTATACACTGTGTTCTGTTCTGGTATATAAAGTATTAGACCAGCTTTAGTAGAAGCCAGTTGGGACGTGTTAGCACGACGGTAGCGGCATCAATGTAAACAACAGTAGCTAAATGTATCCGGAGACCTTGCCAATCCCAGGGGCTCACACTTTACAAGTTGTAGTGACTGAAAACAGACTTGTGATACAGGGAAAGGCCTAGAGACTTGTAGTAGTCCTGGGTTCCTGGAATCTATGCCAAGCTGAGGCTCCATGTGAGAAAAGGAGTGACAAGAAGCGAGTAGAAGTAGGAATGAATTACTGTCATTACCATGTATCGCAATGCTGAAAATTTCAAAGCTAAGTGATCTATTACTTTGCATTTTTCATTGGCAAGCAAATCATAAATTAAGATGAGTGTCAGTTGTTTAATGAGTGAAGCCACCATTACAGTGGGAATAGACATGCTTGATAAATTTCTAGAATCCAATGCAGATATTTAAGGTTCGCAAGTTCTTACATGTTTGTTTCTATTTCTAATCAAGAATCTTAACTTTTAAAGGGAAAAAAATCTGTTTTAAAGGCATTTAATAGTCATTCATTTGTGTGTGTGTGTGTGTGTGTGTGTGTGTGTGTGTGTGTGTGTGTGCGCGCGCGCGCGTATACACGTATGCCACAGTGTGAGTGTGGATCAGAGGACAGCTTGCAAGAGTGAGCTCTCTACTTCCACACTGTGGGCCCCAGGGATGCAATTCAGGGCACTAGGGTTGGTGGCAAGCCGAACCACCTCACAGACCCTAAAGCATTAATCTTTAATTTGCTGACACTAAGTTATCTTTATAGTTGTTTTTTTTTTAAGGTAGCAGCTACTCCCACTTCTCCTCTTTTTAAATCCACCAATTTCTCAAATACGAGCCCATTCAAATTTTGAATTCACTTTTCTTTTGGTGACATGGGTCACATGAGCAGAGCAGGAAAAAGGACAGGGTTTCAGAACTCGCGGTCCTTCTGAGGAGCCTCCCGCGCCTGCTGTAGTTAGTCCAGTGAAAAGATTTTTTTTTTTTTTTTTCCTTTTTGAGGTAAAACGACAATTAAGGTCGACCTCCTTGGCTCAAATTAAAAAAAAAGAGAGAAAAAGAAGTGTAATGAAGAAACTAACTCCTTCCTCTAATTTTACAAGTTCAATGGTAATTTAACCATGCCATTCATTTACAGAAACCATTAATTTTACTATGTGGCTGTAAGTAGTGGGCCTCAGCTTTCGTTCTCCTACTTTCTCGCCCCCCCCCCCTTCGTCTTTGTGTGTGCACCTGTTCGGGCCACTTTAGCATCCCATTTGTAAAACTTTGGGTAATCCTCTGGCACTAACCCTGGTGTGATAATACCTCTGTTATTCAGACGCCTAATTACAAAGGACAACACAGATAAAACAATTCGGTCCTATTTTTTAATAGCCTACTTGCCAATTTCTCCAGGCTCCAGAGAGAATAGGTTTTCCCCGAACCTTGCTGAATTCAGTTTTAATCTGGGTTTGTTCAGCACACAGGACAGCGGTACCCTAGAGCAGACCTTTTCATTGCTGGATTTTTTGGACACCAAACTCCCTTCTCCTCCTCCTCCTCCTCCTCTTCCTCCTCCTCCTCCCTGACTTCCTTTAAAATGATGGTATTAAGATTCCATTTCTGTTTTATGATATACTTTCATAATATAGTTGAAGCATGCTGAGGTTAATATTGTCAGAGGGGAGCGTGGCTGAGAAAAAGAGATTTCACTTGTTTCCTCCTTAGTTATAAAAAGAAACAAGAGAATTAGTTCTAGTTCATGTAAAAAAAAACTCAAGGAAAGCATCCTTCCTTTAGCATAGACAGGACCCCAGCCTCAGAACCATGGCAACAAGAGAAGGGCTGAGAAGTTTGGGATACAACATGGTCAGGTTGGAGAATAGTTAGAGCTTTTGAGGGTTGACTAACCCTCCTCCCAAAACGTGCTGGAAGGGGTTGGGGGGGGTCACTGTGCAACCGAAGGAAAGGCCCAGCCACTTCTTCATCCTGTGAGTCTGAAACCCAAATAACTCAAGGGAAACCTAATACATATGTTTCTGACTCGGTCACCCTAACTGCTTTATCCAAACTGTTTCGTGAGCCGCCCGACACCTAAGACGCCTTCTCCGCCTTCCTTTTAAGCCTTTTATTTTACTCCAGGGAGGTTGAAGCTTGCTGCTAAAGGTTATATTCACAAACTCAGACAGTTGGAAGTCGGTAAACTATGCCTCTCTCTGTACAACAACACACAAGTGGAAAACTCAGGGTTATTATCACACTGAGGTGCAGCTGGTTCATTTCGTTGATAATCCCATGCCTGTTTCTGCTTTCTAAGCTCCTGACTTCAGCATATTAAATAACCTTAGAATGCACATCCAACCCATTATACAGATGGAAAAGCCAAGTGATAGCCTATGGCTCTTCTTTTAGAACAAAAGCAACAAAGACATCAACTTTACTAAAACAACCATTTCTGAATTATATGATTCTATTAAAAACAGGTAGACAAATCTACTATAGATCACAGTGGAGTACATTAACTTTGAAGGATTTTAGTGTTTTAGAGAAAAAGTTCAAGGGCTAACAATAGAACTTTTGATTAACCTTTGAACTTTTCTAAGGCTGATAGTTAATAAACATTTTTTTAAGTTATCTGTTACTGGTTTATAATAGCACACCAGTGGCCTATTTTAACATTTACTGAGTAATTATCACAATCCAGTCTCCCCTTCTGTTAAGTAAGCCTTTTTCTTTCACTCCCATCCCCTCTACTCCCCCATGCACCCCCCTCTCTCTGGTGTCCCTCTATGCAGCCCTAATCTGACTTTGAATAGTACATCTGCCTCAGTTTCCCCAGGGCTGGGATTACAGTCTACTACCATGTCCACATGACACTGGATCTTTGACCATTTCTCCCAGTTGATAACATGAGGTTCCATAGTTTACAGAGAAAGGTAATCTACCAGGTCAGGCATGGCTGTTTTATTCATCTCTTAAAGTAGTGTAACGCTTTTATTCAATACTTCACGATTAAAATGTTCAATTTTATAAAGGGTGTAAAGTTACCTATGGAGAATGCTCTGAGGGGGAATTACAAAACAAGGACCTCTGTAGTCTCTAGTGTGACAATAGTAGACAATGTGACTTGTATATTGCTACAAAGTGTATACGTGGCCACTTGGCTTTGGCCAGCATGTCCTTCTCCTCACTGGATGGAGCTTTTAAGGTTTTGATCCTCAGGGAACAAGCCCATTGGGATGATGATGGCAAAGTTTCCCCACGTATTAAAAAAGACACACATACAGAATGCCAGAATTTTCTATGTGAGGACACGCATGCCTTTTGTAGCACCCTTCAGTGAAGACAGCGGCACTGCAGAGGGCCCATTCTAGCTGTGCTCTCCTTTGCTGTTAGCCAACAGCGGGAAGCAGGGTCTCACCAGTTTTTGTTGAGAAGATGAAGGGAAGCAAAGCCAGGTGACCACATATGAAATAGGGCTTTCTGTGTTCTCCTGCTCGGAGTGGGAGGGATGCTGACAGGACTCACTCACTTAGAGGCAGCCTGTATAGCTGTTTCCCAGGTCTCTGCTTGTGACATGGAGACTGAGCCAGCTGGCTCACTCAGGGGCAGGAGGATGAGCTCCATTGTGTTCTTACCACAGCCAACGCTAGCACAAGGGCCTTCGTCATGGAACCTGCAGTAACAGCTCGGAAACAGTCTGACTTTCTTCTGCTCTACCCGAGGCACAGTAAATGGGGATGACCTATGCAACTGACCATATCAAAGAAGCAACGGTGATGTCCAAGGTGCCGTTACATGTCGGGGGCCGCTCCGCCATTACAAGATGGCGCCGGCATCCTGTTTCCTGGTTCTTCACGGAAGCTTTCGCAGCTAGTGCGCATGCACACTCACGTCACCCTTGCTTAACCTACTTATGCTAATTAGGCATTCTCTAAAGCACCAATGGCAGAAAGACACATCCCTATTCGCGCTTGAGTTCTCTATATAAGCCTTGGGTTTCCTGGGAGCAGGGTCCTTCCCCATCTGCTATCAAGAAGAGCTGTAACAATAAAAATCGCTGCCAGAAGAATCCTGAGTTGCCGCGTCTCCTTTATCGGCGAAAGGTGCGCGCGACAGTTACAGGGGACATTACAGTATCAACACCCACCTGGTTCCCTAAGTCCCAGGGTTCTAGGGGAAGCAGTTATCCAGTTGTGGGGATGCTCAAGCAACTTTGTAAAGAGATACCAAAGACAGGCGTGTAAAGAGTCCAACTTCCAAACGTATTTCCAGCTCCACACAAATAATCAGATCACTATAGCTGTAGCTGACATATTGACAACTTCATGAATGAACCTTAGTGATATGTAGCCCCCTCCTCAGCTGCTCTGGAGACCCCTATTCAAACTAAGAAAGCAAATATATATATATATATACACACACACACATATATGTATATACATATATGTATATATATGTGTGTGTGTGTGCCTGTGTGTCTGTGTAAATTATATTCATAATATAGATGTATATATTTAATTTCTATATATTTTTGCCTTAGCTGAGAATTTTTCAGGGAATTTACAGCAATAACTAAAGTGGTATTGCATTGAGTGATGCAGAGTGAGGTGTAGATACTTTGGGAAAACAGCTATTTAATATCATGCAGTTACTAATAGATGTCATGAGCCTACCTGAAAACTATAGAACACTTCACCTAAAAGCAAAAGAATGCACTTTCTTCTCAGCATCTCAAAGAACCTTCTCCAAAATTGAACATATACTTGGTCATAAAGCAAACCTCAACAGATACAAGAAAATTGAAATAATCCCTTGCATCTTATCAGACCTCCGTGGATTAAAGCTGTATCTCAAAAACAATGGAAACAATAGAAAGCCTACAAATTCATGGAAACTAAACAACTCCCTACTCAATGACCTTTGAGTACAGGACAAAAAAAAAAAAAAAAAAGAGAGAGAGAGAGAGAGAGAGAGAAATTAAAAACTTCCTAGAATTCAGTGAAACTGAAGGCACAACATATTCAAACTTATGGGACACAAAGAAAACAGTGCTAAGAGGAAAGTTCATAGCACTAAGTGCATTTATAAAGAAATTGGAGCGACCCCATACTAGCAACTTAACAGCACACCTGAAGGCTCTAGAACAAAAAGAAGCAGACACACACAAGAGGAGTAGATGGCTGGAAGTCATCAAACTCAGGGATGAAATTAAAAAGAAACAAAGAGAACAATTCAAAGAATCAACAAAACCAAGAGCTGGTTCTTTGAGAAAATCAGCAAGATAGACAAACCTTTAGCAAAGCTAACTAAAAGGCAGAGGGAGAGTATTCAACAAAATCAGAAATGAAAAGGGAGACATAACAACAGACACTGAAGAAGTCCAAAGAATCATTAGGTCTTATTTCAAAAACCTATATGCCACAAAATTTGAGAACCCAATTGAAATAGATAACTTTCTTGACAGCTACCAATTACCAAAATTGAATCACGGTCAAGTAAACAAATTGAATAGTCCTATATCTCCTAAGGAAATAGAGGCACTCACCAAATGTCTCTCCAAACAAACAAAGAAAGCCCAGGGCTAGATGAATTCAGCACAAAATTCTACCAGACCTTCAAAGAAGAGCTAATACCAATCCTCTTCAAACTATATCACAAAATAGAATCAGAAGGAACATT